>NC_000083.6:80784487-81074487 GCF_000001635.26 Mus musculus
TGGGAAAGGATCAGAAATAACTTGAATTATGAACTGCCTGGTTATATACAGAGTAGTCAAAAAGTGGCAATTGCTATTGTCAATATTGGTAGCTTGGCTAGATTGTGTATCTCTCATACATGTGTTGATATCCCAGCCTCCAACTGATATTAAGCAATGCAGTAATGACTAGATTCTCATAGATGATTGGAATGTATTACCTTATAAAGACTCCAGAGAGCTCATCTCTTCTGTCACACAAGAATATGATTATTAGTGGTGGTATGCAACCTGGAGAAGGGCTGTCCCCAGAACCTGACCCTGCTTGTACACTGATCAGGGACTTAAGGATGCCACAATGGTGTGAACCAAATCCTGCTGTTTCTAAGCTTACCATTTATAGCATGTTATTATAATAGCATGAACGACTAAGATAAGCTCAGAGTGAACACTCACCCAAGTGTCTAGCACCGCAATGTTCTGTTCTTGCTGTTTGCTTACTTCAACAGTATCTTCTCTTTCCATTCTTCTACTATGATAGCGTGGTCATACATCTTGGGCAGAAGGAAGACAGGAGAAAAAAAATCTGTATTTATACTGCAGAGCAAAGTTTCTGAGACCTGGAAGGGGAACCAAACATCCTCTGTACACGGGATTAAAGAATATTTTTTTCACTTTTTGAAACATTAAAACATCAGACTTGAATACTTACCCTCTTTCCAAGGGACAGTATTGCTGCGTGGTACATTCCTTCCTAAACAGTATTTACATTGGCAGCTGGTCAGCTCTTGGGACAGAGAAAGGCAGTGTCAACTTGTGTGACTCTAGGCTAATTATTAACATGATGGATTTTGTTTTTCATCGCATCCTCTGTGTCTTAGACTAGGAAGAATTCTGTAATGTAAAGGAGAGTGACATGTCCACCATCGAGACTATAAGCTAATATTAGAGGAATTTGAGCTAAGGCCTTTGTATATATAACCTTACTTAGTGCTTCCCACAACCTCATTAAGCAGCTATTGTTATTATACCTGTTTTGCAACTAACAAGACTGAGTCAGAGAGAAACCTGACAGAGTCTTAGTAGGACTGCCATTTTGAAGCTGTGTCTGAAATGAACCTTCCGAGCTCATATTCTGAGCTTTATCCCACAGTGCATTGATATGTAAATGTATGTCTGCCTTCCTTCCGTCATTCCCTCTTTTCTCTCCCGCTCCAGCCTTGTGCTGGGGATCCAACTGAAGGCCTTGCACATTTTAGGCATATACCATTGGCTACTCCCCACCCCCATCTGGTTTTGTTTGTTTGTTTATTTGTTTCAGCGAAGGGGAGAACGTCTGCGGACAGAATCCACATCTTATACACGTTAGGCAAATAGCCACCACCGAGCACATTCTCAGCCACCCTCAGATGTTTTATGAAGCTACATTAAGGAACTGATTCTGAGAAACAAAAGCTAATTCAGGCTTTGAGTAAATTCTAATTGACCAACTACTAGAGTTTCCTGGATATTCTAGATTGTTCTCTGAAGAGGGAAGGAAGAAAGGAAAGAATAAAGCGGGAGGAAGAGACGGAGGGATGAAAGGATAGCAGGGCCTAGACTACAGCATGGCAGGACTCACTCAACGGCTGGTGTTTTCCACTTAATGTTCTCCCCCCCCTAGTCATGTGCCTGGCTGCCTTGCCTTGGCTCAAGTACTGTGTGGCCTGACTTCTGCTCTTAGAGAATTCAACACCTAGCAGATGTCCTTAGCAGTGTGGGTCAGGGGAGGAGAGGCCATCACAAACTGATCTGAATAAGGAAAGCTTAATATAAGGAGTTAACTACCAGTCTATTGTTTTGAACCGAGAGGACACAGAAAGAAAGAGTAACCACAAATGAAGTCAAGGCATTTTTGACCTTGGAGCCAAGAGGGAGGACTCTGCTTGTCCCAGGGTTGTGCCTGAGCAAGCATGACTTGCCCTATTTATTAGTAACATCAGATGCTTCAGTTTCCCTTCAGATCACCCCAAGCATTCAGTCTATTTAAAAAATCCAAATAACATCTCGGTCGAACAAACATCCCGCGTGAGAGAAATGTTTGACTGTCGTTTCCCAGAACTGCCTTTAGGTCTTGGAAGGAATGCAAACAAGACTGAGTGATGGTTGATACACTATATCCGGAGATTTATGGGAAACCAGAGGTTCTGGTGAGACCACATATAAATCTCAAGGAAAAATTAAATATAATTTGGTATTCTACAAACCACACAGTAGAGCTTGAATGCAGGTCAAGTCCCAACAGCTGGGTGTTATTGCTCATTTAAACTACAGTACAAGGATTACTTAAACAAACTCCCCTTCTGTCTAGAACTTTCAAAGTACTGACTATTTGTATGATGTTTAATCTTCACGTCCAGTGGGAGTCCCCAAAGGACTGAAGCATTTTACATTGCAATAGCACAAGAGAAAAAGGAGTTTGCCAAGTTCTCAGTTTGGGAGTCTGCTGTCAGGAGAGTCCTCAGTAACTTGGTTAAACTGTTTGAATATTAAACCTATTAAACCGAGGGCAGGCTGGCCAGAATTTCATCCTGAGCATTTGGACCATACAGACTAGGTGGAAGGTGTAGTGGCAATGAAAGGATTGCACCACACCCTGCATTTATGGAGTGGTAGAGCCTGACTCTTGCACAAAGTCTTATTCTTTACATGTTGTAAGGGTGAAGTCCTTGTTCTCTGAACCAGGAAACCTGTCCTCAGCTCCTATTCTCTTCTCCAAGGGCAGGTGAGAATACTTTCTTTCTCATAGAAGACCTTCACTCATGGGGACATGGCTGAGTTGATAACACCCTCACTTGTGTGCAGGAGGCTCTGGGCTCAAGCCCTAGCACCGTATATGAAAACCAAAGCTCTTCTTCAGCACTGCTGGAGGTAGGGTAGTGCTCTGGGAAGCGTCTGACTATGGAAAGGGCAGCAACCTTGAAATACATGTGTGCAGGTCAAAAAAATCTTTTCACAAGACCATCACAATCTTTTCCTAAGACCATTAGAAAACACAGATGTTTATATTACAATGTACAACAACGACAAAGTTACAGTTATGAATTAGCAATGAGAATAATTTTGTGGTTGGTTCGTCACAACAAGGGGAACTGTATTAAAGGGTCACAGCATTAAGAGAGGTTGAGAACCACTGGGCTAAATCAATGGGTCTCAACTTGTCTACACAGCATCTGCTGAGGGACATTATTAGAACATCTTTTATTTATTCTTGGATACATCCTGCATAAGATGTATCTTGATCATATTCACTCAACTCTCTCTTTCAGTCCCTACTATCCTCATTATGTCCCTTGACACACCCCTTTCCCACTATGATGTCCTCTCTCCTCTTTTTGAACCCACTCATTGAGTGTTGACTGCTGGAACACTAACTGATCTCAGTGGCTTGATCTTGTGTAGATCTTGTGCGGTAACCATACTTCCAGTGAGGTCATGAGTTCAGTGACTAGAAGACAGCATTTCCCAGCATTCCTCTGTTCAAGTCTACCAGCTCTTGTGTGATGTTCCCTGAGCCTTGGGGCTGGTGGGATTGATACAGGGACTCAGTTATAAGTCTCTATAACAAGTGTCCACTGCAGATAGAAGCATCGGTGACCAAGACTGAGAACAGTACTAATCTATGGACATAACCATAAATATTTAGGAAGTAGTTTGACAACATGTCCACTTAACACAAGAACAGTAATAGGATCCCACCCCCCCCCCCCAGTGTCTATGACCTCCTGAGACCAAATGTGACTTTGAACAGTATTATGGAACCAGGCATGACGTCATCCACGGAACTTTGACATAACTAGATCAAAAAACCAGGAATGACAGTGCATGCTGTAATCTTAGCACTTGAGAAACCAAGGCAGGAGGAATGAGAATTCAAGGTTGACCTGGGTTGTAGAGGGAGACAGTGTCTCAAACAAATGAATACCCACTCCCAACAAAACCCTGAGCTAAGACCTCAACTCAGGTTAATCAAATCAAGATCTTTGGCAGGTAGAGTGCAAAATATTGTTAAAAACAAAAACAAAAACACAACAACCAAGCCAACTTTCCCAAGTTCTGCAGTTTGAGAGTGGGATAGAAGTTTGGTCCAATTGGAAGATGGTGGAACCTTCAAATGATGAAGCGCCACTGGGAAGTCCTTAGGTGGGTGGGATCCTTGCCTTTAAAGAGATTAAGAACATCTCCTGAGATCCTTGAGCTGTCAAGAGTTCTGTAGCAGGAGCCAGCCAGCCAGCTAGAATCCTTCCTGAAAGTTTGGAGATGTGATCTTATTTCTTCTTCCTGTAAAGTCCTTGTGCTGTAAAGCTGTCCCCTCTACACCCTTGAGAGAAACAGAGGCCTAACCTTTCCTCTAACCTTCAGGACTGTGAACTAAATGAGCCCTTTAAAATTTATTTTATTTTTATATTTATTTACTTTGTGTGTATGTGCATACGTGCATGAGGCTTATATGCAAGGGGTGGTGGTGATGGTGATGGAGGTGGTATATGTGTGTGAGTAGCTTATATTTGTGTGATGTACATACGTGTGTGTGTGTGTGTGTGTGTGTGCATATGCCTGCCTTTGTGTGCACATAGAGACCAGAGGAACATTAGGCATCATGCTTTGTTACTTCCTGTCTTCTTCCCTTGGGACAAGGCCTCTTAATGAGTCTGAAGCTGGGTTTGGAGCCAGCAAGCCCCGGTCATCTTCCTGTCACCATCCTCTCCCACTATATCACTAAGGTCACAAGCACATGGAACAATGCCCAGTTTCCAATGGGGATTATGGGAAACCGAACTCAAGGACTCTTGCTGTTCACAGTTTTCTGACCCTCTAAGGCATCTCCCCAAACCAAATCTTATTAGTTAACTAATTAATTAATCAATCAACCTATTTTTACAGCACTGATGCAGTGCTTCACCATAGCAAGTTCCTCCCGTATTTTATAAATAAAGTTGGTCTGCCTCAGTTAGGTCATAGCAACAGCAACAATGAAGAAGAGACAGCCATGTGCAGCTTCTTACTTTACTACCTGACACAGTAATACCTAAGATTCCAAGACGCAAAGCCCTATCCTACCCAGCAAGATAAACAAAGACTCTCTGAGAAGGAACTCACATATGAATATTTGTATACATTCAGACTAAGATGGAAACACACACAGAAGGGATCAAAACCACTTCTCTTCAGAATTTCTAAAATCTCTATTTCTCGAATCTCTATTATTTGGCTAGAGCCTGGCTTATCAAGTCACATCTGACTCTCTGTTCTAAAAGAGCATTTCATGAAGTTGCAAGTTCTCTGTGGGTATCCGCCGTCATCACCCAGTGCCTGACCGCGGACAGTACGTACTCGGCTACAACAATGACTAAGACACATCTCACGGCTCAGTTGTGACACTCAGGACTAAAGGAATGATAATAAATCATTCAAACCCAGCATCACATCAGTCATCGCTTGTCTGTCCCCACTCGGGGGTTATTAACGTGTCAAGGAGACTTTGAAGAAAAGTGAAAGTGATAGTTCTAGCTGCGTTCACGTCTATTTGAAAGGCTAATTTATTTTTAGTGTACTCTCCAGGGGTAAAAAAAAAATCTGTCATTATGGGAACATTTCCCTTAAAATAGAAGAAGGTGTCTTATTTTTAGTCTAATACTAATATTTAGTTCATCAAATGGACTGAGATATTGACGTGCTATCTAAATTATCCAGTTCAGATAAGAATAGTGCCAAGTGATATCCATAGAAGGTTAAATTAATGCCTTACTAATTAATATTTTGGGGATTAACTAATGAGAAGAGATGGCAGGAGTCTCCTGAGTGAGCGGTAACCCATCCAACCGGCAGCCGGGTGTGGCTACAATACAGAATAGAATAGAGCAGAGGTTGAAAAACTTGTTTCTTGTTTTAAATCTTCTTTCTCTTCTTGAGGCCTGGTCTCATATAGTCCAAGCTGGCTTCAAACTCACTCTATAGCCAAGGATAAACGTAAACTTCTGGTCTCCTGTATCTACCTGTCCAGGGCTGGGATTGCAGGGATACCCCACCACATCTGGTTTACACAGTACTGATGTTACATTTGAGCATGCTAGGCAAGCACTCTGCCAATGGAACCACACTACCACACCCACAAAGTATTTTTCTTTTAGGAAAAATGGTACATTGTCTAGGTTTTGCGACTCAGCTCTTGATTTATAGCATTAAAGTAACCAGAGAAGATGTATACATAATAAGATGTGATTGTGCTTTGCGAATAGATTACAGCACTGAGAACGTAGCTCAATAGATAGGGTGCTGGACTAGCATGCGTGAGTCTTGGGTTCAATTCCCAGTACTACATAAACTGATATAGTGATATATGCCTGTCATCCCAGCACAAGGGAGGTAGAAGGCAGGAGGATCGGAAGTTCAAGATCAGCTACATAAGGAGTTCAGGGTCAGATTGGGGCCTAGCTCAACAACACAAAACAACTCCCCCCCAGTAAACTGTAGATGGATTTGGCATGTGTGTCATTGCTGGTCCACTTCGGGAATGGGAAAGCATATCAGCGTTAAGCTGGCACCCAGGCTGCAGTGGAAGTGTAGCAGCAACCATTGGAATTTTAACTAAAAGAAGCTGGTGGGTGTTAGGGTTGTATACAATCAAGGAGGAATAGGCATGAGAAAACATTAATGATACTGGGTGGCAAGTGCGATCTTTGCTAACTGTGTTTTCTGAGGACTTGCTGCTTCCTGTGTTTTATCTCAAATACTCCTGACAATAACCTAAAAGTGTTTCTATGCTAGGTAGGGATCTTTCACATTTTGTAGTTGATGAAACTGAAGTTCAAAGAGGCTATCTAACTTCCTCAATGACCCAGCTAGCAAGTCTACCTGAGATAGGAGACCAGTTAGTCTGACTGTGGATAGTGTTCTATCTCACTGCAAAGGCCAAGGCCAAGGCCAAAGTCATCACAGCTGGAAAGGAATGGGAGGCTTTCTATGTGAATGATGTAGTCTCCGTTCAGGTTGCTAGAGTGCATCATACAGCTTAATGGATCAGCAATAGCATCCATTTTGCATGCAGAACAATCTAGAAGTTGGAGTTAGTATCCTCCTTCTGAGAAAGGGTTTGCTTATTTGTCTGCCTATCCATTTGTTTGTTTTGAAGAGTACAATAGAGACAATGTCTTCCTTTAGAGAAAAAAAATGAGTGAAGCTTGCTTGTAGACCATTGTGGAAGACTGGGGATCTGCAGCTGTAATGGAGCGTTTTTATCACGTCCCTTGAGACTTGGAGAGCAAAGAGAAATGAATGCTAACATGAATCTCATGTTACTTGCTATGCTTTTGTCTTTGGTCTAGAAGTCATCTAGTCTTCCACCAGCATCCACAAATCCGTGACAAGCTGTCATGTTATTCTGCAAGCAGAATAAAATCTCAAACCACAAGAGGTGCAATGGGTCATGACGTCTGCGCTGCAGATTAATTTGGATTGTAGTCTTGTTTTGATCTGTGTGTGTGTGTGTGTGTGTGTGTGTGTGTGTGTGTTTGTATTCACAGTCTCCTTTAATAAACACCTATACACAGACACGGACACATAAACACACACACACACACACACACACACACACACACACACACACCACTACTCCAATAATCTGGCTGAGTTTCCTGAATTTGGGGAGACTGTAGAGGCCAGCAAACCCGGAGTACCTTATCCTGGGAAAGCCACCTTTGTGACAATGGTATCTCTGCTACTACTTCAGTATGTGTCTGCTTTTTGAAATATGGTCGCTCAGAGTTCTGGGCTTGCTGGTTCAGCAAGGCTGCCTAGCCAGCAAGCCTTGGGAATCCACCTCTCTCCACCTCCCTACACCGCCCCACACAACAGGGCTCACCAGCCAGTCCCACCATGCCCTACATTTCACGTGTGTCTGAGGGTTGGACTCAGGTTCTCATGCCGTGGGTCAAGCACTTTATCAACTGAGACATCTTTCCAGTCCCCTTGATCTCTTTAAACCATGGATGAAGGAGAACCAGAAGCAAGCACGGAGGCTGGAGAGAGGCAAGTCTCCACAAGCACCTTTAATTCTTGATTATGCAACCAACAGAGGGGTTTGTTCCTCCAAGTCCTAAAACTGTCCATGTGGAGCCAAGATGCACGCCTGGCTCACTGGGATACTTTTTAACAAACCGTAGCTGCAATACAAACTTTGCATTCTGGCCATAGAACACAGGTGTGTTTCCCAAACGTAGCTGCTCACTAGAATCATGTGGCAATGACAAAGCATATTTCTAAGTACCATGACATACAAACAGGGGGAGAGGCTTGGAAACTGTTGCCTGTGCCCTGTACTACTCGTTGTCACCTGACCCTACCTGCCCTTGGGGGTTGGAGGTGAGGTGGCCCAGAGTCAATGACACAGACTGCTAGAGCAGGTGAGAAATGCTGAAGCAAGCTCCTCTGAGTACTGGTGCAAGTTCCTTTAATACCCTCTTACCCATGTTCCATTGATCCCAAGAAAGCATCTCTTCTAAACAGCACTTCCTGATTGGCTGGCATTGTCTGCACAGCAATCCTTGGTCTCTCATGCAGTCCTCAATTAGGTCCTCCTGCAGGAGATGCTTTTGTGGCTGTGTGGACCCCGGCATTTCCTGCTACAGGAAATCAGTATTTTACAAACGTCTCTGGCATTAGAGGAAGTCAATCCTTGTAGTATTCTAATAAAGGCTGGATTCCACAGTAGAAAAACTATGGTTTCTCTGTATCAAAAAGTATCCATTTGTTGTGTAAGAAGAGCTAGGCTCTCCTATGTGGATAGCAACCAGCTACAAGTGTCTATTTAAAGTAAAATTAGTCCAAATGTAATTAGTTAAAATTACGCTACCCAGCTACATTAGCTTCATGCCCAGAATTGAATGGCCACATGAGATTGGAGGTTAGAGTGCTATATGCTACGGATAGGGAGCATTCCCATTGCTACAGAAACCTATAGACTAGTTTATCATACCAGGAAGGAGAGATGAAACTAAACAAATTGGAGCTGTACCAAAAAGCTTCAGGACCAACGTGAATATTATTCTATTGGCCAGAGATCAAATAATTTAAGAACTAATTAGGGCAACTAAAATGGGTAGAAATACATTAAATATATGTGTATATATGAACATATATAATATGCATGTATGTGTGTGGCATGTGTATGTACTTGTATGAATATGTGTGCACATATGCCTGCATGTGGAGGCTAGGAGTTGATGTCCAATGCCTCTCTCGATTATCTTCCTCCATATAAGATTTCTCATTAAATCAAGAGCTCAGTGATTCAGGTAGGGTAGGCAGCCAAAGAGCCTTGCCCAATTCATAACAGATTCTTATACTGTTTCCTGTTCTCTTCTTCTCAAATATTACGTTCCTGATTTCAAATACCTGGTTGTATGCAAACATCCATCTCAGGCATGGCTCTGACTCAGGCAAAGACAGCTTTTGTCTTCTGATTCTTGAAGACTATCAAAGCCTACCTGACATATGGATTTGGTTGTTTGGTTCAGTTCTACTCCTGCCAATCTCCTGTTAAGAGATAGCCTCTTCTGGAGATGTAGGTGGAACTGAAACTCTGAAAGATGATAGAAGGGAGAGATGCTTGTGGGATGGAAAACTGAACACACACTCATTGAAGCTTAACAACATCAATGTTTAGAAGTAATAGATCTGCCCCAGGAACATTTTCAAAAGAGACAAGCTAATAAGCCAAATGTCAAGAGGGGCCACATTTCAGATACAAGAGACACACTGTTATATGGTGAGATTGAAGAGAAAATACTTTACATCTGTAAGAGACACATTGGGTTGAGGGTATAGTAATCTAGGATGCAGAGTATGCAAAGGGCTATTATTCTCTGTACCATAAACCTCAAACACACCAAATAGGGTGATAACCTCACAAGGCAGCAGAGAGCTAATTACATCCGCGTCACAGAAACACGGAGCAAGTACTCATCCAGCCGTGCTTAAATATTGGATTCAAAGCTTGAGTTGGGGAGGAGGGCTTATATGAAGATGGCAAGTCCAATCCTGGCCACCCACTTCTCTCTGTGCACTCTGGGGTTCTCCATTCCACTCTCTCCAATCCTCCTCCTCAGCTCAATAGCCCTCATCTCAGACAAAACCTCTCTCTAAGACATGGTGTACTGGCAGATGTTTAATAACAGGCTATCCAGAAAGAAAAAAAAAGCCTTTGTTTGCAGTGTTTTTGAATTTCCATTGTATGAGTCCTCCCACAATGCCTGATTGAAGCTTCAAGTCTGAAGGGTTTTTATTATTATTATTACACACACACACACACACACACACACACACACACACACACACACACCGTTTTTTGTGTAGGATAAAGGCTAACTTGTAGAAATCAGTTATCTTCTTCCACCATGTGGGTCAGATCGTCAGGCTAGTGACCTTATCAGCTGAGAAATCTGATGACTCCAACCTATGGTTGTTGAACATGGAATTGGAAGTTGGTACCATCTGGCTCCAGCACACTACTGGGAATAAGTGAAGGGAAAAGGGCCAAAAATGAAAATAAAGTCTAGAAAGGATGTGGCTGACTGACTTATAGCCTTCCTAGGATGAAGATGAAGTTAGTGACCGCCTTAAGGACACAGCAAGGCCTTTGAGTCCCAAATGACACTCAGATGATCTTTGATGTCTCTGAGTATGCCCTGTAACCTTGGCCATCACATCCAATTTCCAGCCTCACTCTTAGCTCCCATGCTACTGAAAACTTCTTTACATTGTGTCCTTAAAAGACCCCCCCCCTTGTAAATTAAGAAAATATCTAATAAAAAAAGACCCAGCTGGTACAAAGGTTTTAGGATGTCCAGAGTGATGTGCATTCCATATTTATGGACGCCTCTGGGCTGTGGAATGCTCATACCCACTCGTATAGATAGATGCCTCTTTCTTGAGTGCAGAGCTAGTGACCCCCACCCAGCTTCCCCAGATGAGCCTCACCTTGCCTCTCTGGCCCCCGTTCAAGTCTTTATTTGGTTTGCTTGGCTTTCACCCAACAGCTACATACCTCTTTCCTTGGAGATCTCTCTCGCTGGCACACAACTCCATTCCCTTGGGGCTATTAGTAAATAATGTGTGTCTAACTTGCTGTAGGTACTAGCAGGTGTCTTGGCCTGTACTCTGGTCCACAGACCCGCCTTGGGGGCTCATGGAGACTTAGGAGGTTCTCTAGGGTGTGACTCAGGGGCTTATCCTCTTTGAACATCTCCCACAGTGTATACCGGTGATCCTGTTTGCTTTAGCTTAGCGCTGGCCTTATTAGCCTGTGGTTACTCACTTGAATTTCCCATAACGGGTGGTTAACTTTTTGCTTTTTCTTGGAGAGCTTTCAGTGTTAAGAATCCAGTTCATTCCACACAACCCACACCCCTTTGGCAAATGTATCTTAGCTTGTACCATTAGTGTGCCTGTATGTGTGTGTGCATGTGTGTGCGTACGTGTGTAACCTTCTCCTTACCATTTCTTCTCATCCATGGTGACTTGCAGGAAACAAATGCTTCCAGAGTTATAAGGACTCATTTCTTGGCCTTTGTTTCAACTAGAATAGCTCATTTAGTCCCATCTCTCCCCAGGTGAATGTGTCTTTATCTTTAGATTTGTGATTTGGTTTTTATTCTCCTGAAATCAAGACATATAAAGGAAAGAAAATTCCTTGCCAGAATTAGGGCCCATCCTCTTCCACACACACACAGAGACCAACAGTTAGGCTCATCCTTTTTAAATTCTCATTTCCTTCCTGTGTAATTCCTCCTTATAAACATACCTCACCCTATCACTACCCTTCCTAACAAGGGCAGGGCCAGTTAGTGCCACTTAGAGCATCCCACACCCTAATAGAGTGGTTCATTTCGGTCAACACAATGTTTCTGGGGTCTTATGTTGGAGGAGCAGGGCTCAAGAGCAGTGTGTCCTCCCTGCCAAGTGAGAGCCTGGCCTTGCCCAGTGACTGTTCCATTCAGAGTAAAGGTCAAAGGCCACCAGACCCCAAAAATGCCTTGAATTCAAGCCTACAGCATACACGAAGAAATTCTAGTTATTTTCTTTTGCTGTCAAGCTTGAGAGGCTGACCAAGCTTGGACCATCTTGACCTTTCTTTCTGTCTATCAGATGGCCAGCGAATTTGAGTCCGGTTTGTTGGTAGCCTTCCACAGACAGCTTCATTCTCTGACGTTTCTGGGGAGCTGGGAAGAAGGCCGATCTGGATAAGAAAAACTGAGAGTGCCCGAGGGCAGAAATTCTTCCGAAGTTCTTGGTTTCAGAAATATGAGTAGCATCGAATGGTTCTGAAAGACAAGACTGAAGGCTCAACACTGAAAGCCTTTGTGGATTGGAATGTCCAAGCCACCAAGCTAAAGATGAGCTGGGAGCCACTGGGCAGTGAGCGCTGTCTTGGAAGGGAGCTCGTGGTGGGCTGGGTTTCAAGGCACTTACCAGATGGCTTCCAGTGACCCAAATCTAGGAGTGAGTGAAAGAGCGGCCACCAAAGCTGTCCCTGGAGGCTCATGATTCAGAGTAAGTGGAATGTATCCCAGGGACAGGTGTTGGGTATGTGCGATGAGATCAAACACAGAATTCAGAAAGGGCCATGGAAGACACTTGCTCATCAATGTTTATCTACCACTATTCATAATAGCTAATTTACAGAACTAACCTAGGTGTCCAGTAGCAGAGGAGTGGATAAAGACAATGCATGTAAAAATAAGTGAAATTTATTTCATCCGTAAAGGACAAGGTTATATTGTTTGCAGGGAAATGGATACATTTGGAGAAAGCCATATCAAGCAAATTCAGCCAGTCTCAGGAAGTCAAATACTGTATTTTCTCTCATCTGTCAGTCCATTTGTACATTTTCTATAGAAACATAAAATCACACATCCATGACATGGAAGTAGAAACAAAGCTATCTAGGCAAAAAGGGAAACAGGCCAGGTCTGAGAAAGGGGCAGTGGGGAAACACACTGCTAAATAAATGTATCCTTGCTTGAACATGTCTCTATGTAACACGGTGCTGTGCTACACACAGGGGCGCAATGAAAAAATTTTAAAAAGACTCACATAATAATGAAAATAACTGACTAAAGTCTATGCATGCCCAAAGGGACTTCCCACCTTCTCTCCCCCTCTCCTTTTCCCTCCCCTTCTTCCTCCCTTCTTCTCCTTCACTTTCCCCATTGCCTCATTTTCCAGACAGGGTTTTTCTGTGTATTCCTGGCTGTCCTGGAACTTGCTCTGTGGACCAGGCTGGCCTTGAGCTCAGAGTTCCACCTGCCTCTGCCTCCTGAATGCTGGAGTATAGGTGGTTTCTTAATGTACACATGCAAACACAGATACTCTCCCTGGCTCCCCCACTCCTCTTTTCTGATGATGAGATTAAAACAGGGCTTTGGATACATTGGGCAAACCCTCTATCAATGAGCTACACATCCAGACCCTTGCTGTCTTTTAAGATCTTTGATTAAGGGACTATGCTAGATGTGTGTGTATGTTAAAAGTGCGTACAATCCTGAAGCTTGATGTACTGCAGTTACTTTTAAAAAATGCCTTATTGACTAGCACATACAAAGGCTCACCTGTCATACAGGCCTTGATGGTGGTCTTAAAGAGAGGAGAGAAATACTCAGTTGTTCAGAGCAGCCCACATTTATACAGTGCCTGTGAACGGTGGCTCTCTCACTGGGATAGTTTTCCTATGTTTATTACAAATGGGTAAATGTTGGGTATTTATTCCGCCTTAGCAGAGGTATGACACATTTAATATAAATCTGGGAAATGGACACTCCTCATCCTCCGTACTCCCCAAAATAACTTTCTACCCTCTATTGTTTTGCCCCAGTAGCCAGGGCTTCCTTGGCTTGCCTTATAAGGCTATTGTGGGGCTGCAAGCTCTTGCCATAGGGAGTTTTTCTTAGTGCTCCAGGCTGCCTTCTGCTTAATTTTAGTTCATTATATCTGAAAAGACAGGGAGTGCTTTATGAGGCAAAAGGCCCAGTCATTGTGGGAAGAATGAATCACTCTAAGAACCAGGAGAAGCCTGAAAGAGGAAATCAGCTGGGGGTCAGGAAGTTGGGGGTGGACAGGTCATTGAAAACACCTTCAAAATGGTCTTTCTTCTTTGTTCATTCTTCCTACTAGGGAGTGGGAAATGTCTCTCTCTCTCACATTGGAGAATTCTCAGTCTAATACCCTGAGGATACCGAGTCCTTTAACACCCACTGATCTTGAAGTCCGTGGCTGGAGTAGCCGTGGGTCAGGAGCATCGCACAACGGGTCATACTTGGGCATTGTCTTAGTTAGGGTTGCCATGGCTGTGATGGAGCACCATGACCAAAGCAAGCTGAGGTTAGACTTCATCTGATGGAAGTCAGGACAGGAACTCCAACAGGGCAGGAACCTGGAGGCAGGAACCTGGAGGCAGGATCTGATGCAGAGATTAAGGAGTGCTGCTGCCTGGCTTGTTCCTTTGGCTTGCTCAGTCTGCCTGCCTAGAGAACCCAGGACTCCCTCCCCTTACCCCTTTCTTTTTTTTTACTTTTCCTGCTTGGAAACAGCTGAGGGGAAACCCCCCCCCCACATTTTCAGTTCTCTAGTTCTTAAATCCCATGACTGTGGACTTCAAGGCCAAAGGTCCTAGACCTGGGGCTTCTGTGCTTTCAAGTCCTGGTCCTTCTGATGCTGTGGGTTGTTTCTACTACTTTGTAGGTAGGGACCATGATTTGGAGCCCTGGCCAACGCCAGGCTTCTGAAAATCTTTAGTTTTTAGGTCTTCAGTATTGGAAAATGATTTGTCTCAAGGTCACACAAAGTGCCGAGGCCTGGCCTCAGCCATACCACCGCTCCATCCGTGCAGATGTGACATGAGCCTATGAATTACGGGTAAAGTTCTCCGATGCACAGGCTAATCTTAGTACTGGTGTCACCTGCTGGGGTCCCCATTAGACACCCTAAAGTTTAAAAGCACTTGTTTACCAATGCCCCAGTCACAGAAAACCCAAATGCCTATGTCTGCAAGATCTCTCTTAGTGGGAAGCGGGGAGTCAGGCAGACTTTTTAAGAAATAAATTTGTGAATTAATTTTAATTGAACGTAAAACGTGTACATACTTCTGGATACCATGTGACCTCTCACTGTATGTATTTGTTATGTGATGTCCAAATCAGGGCAGGCATGTTCATTCACCATGTCTTCTTCCACAAGCATGTAAAGTCACTCTCTCTAGCTTTTGGGGGGACTACACAGTCTACCATCCATACCATCCATAAGTATCCTTGACTAGAAACTCTGATCTTGTTTTTCCCGTCTGGCTGACACCCACTATCCTTTGACCAGCCCTTCCCTATCCCTCCCTCTCTGACTTCCTCCCGTCTCTAGTAACCCGCATTCTGCTCTTGATTTTAGAGAGCACACTTTTAGAATTCACCCATGAATGGGGTTGTGCTGTGTTGTTTTTCTCTGAGCAAGCTTAATGTCCTTCAGGTCCATTAGTACACGCCCCTTGTCACATCCCAAGCCAGACAGGTGCTCCTGACCCTGATACAGAACAATTTTCTCCTAGTCATTACCTTCTCCCATAACTTACTAAATGTCCACAGGGACGATAACAACGAAGGTCATAGGAGGCCATCTCTCTGAACAACTAATGAGCTATTCAGAAAGTCAGCTGTGTTGATTTTTGAATGGCACCAATGGCCCAAGGCAGACACCCCTCACAGCCAGCCTCTCCTGGTGGTGGCAATGGTGGCCTTGAGCACAGACCTTAAATTATGGGGAAGTAACAGATTTTGTTTGTGGGGCTCTGCAATATCATGATAAAGTCTGGTCACCAAATTGTACTATCCTCTCTCTGTAAGTTGCTGTGTTCAAATGGATGAATGTAGCAAAATAATAGCATGTGATGTATGGGCTGACAGCCTAGAGAGACTTAGGGTTAGAACACGTAAGTACATCCTGGCTAGAACTACATGGCTTAGATTTTGTATTGCTCACGATTGACAGCAGTGGTTCTCAACCTGTGGGTGGTGACCCCCATGGCCACATGACTCACTGTATTAAAGGGTTTCAGTATTAGGAAGGTCAAGAGCCACTGGTCCAGAGCCAAAACTTTTTGGAGAAATGAACAGCTCATCAGATCTGCCTTGAGTTTGTCGGGTCCCTGTAGTCCCCAAGGCCAGAAGGTCCACGCTGCAGTGTGTTATATAAGTGGGTGTGGTGGTGGTGGGGTGAAGGTGTGCTGTGCACAGCAGAACTACAGTGTGTTCAGGGCATGCTGGGATCTGCAGAAACATTTTCCAGTAAGGATTCGTGTCAGTTTCAAAGTGCTCAAAACAACCCTAAAAAGAGTGTGGCCAGAAAAGCTATTATTGCTGCCTGAAATCCTTGTTGGAACAAAACGTGAAACAAAAACGAGCGAAATAGAACAAAGCAAGTCATTGTGTAGCGAACCTCACCGTCCAGTGTACCTGGCTGGCATGTGGGTGACTCAGGAAGGTCAGGAACCAGGCTGTGGCAGTTGCTTTAAACCTCTACCTTTCGGTGTGTTTCGGGGGTGGGGGTGCTATGTCCTTGAAGGGAGCGTGGGTGAAGAGCACTCCTGCCTAAAACCGCGTGGGTTTCCCTCCTCCCCCATATCCCTGTCCTGTTTTCTAGAAACAAGTGGATTCATCGGACTCGCCTGCCGATGACCCCCTTCTCTATTTTCTGTTCCCTTCCTTGAGCCTTCCTCCATCCTGGCTCAGGGTGAGCCGACAGGAGGAGCACAGAAGGCGCCGACCTTGGGCATAGAGGCAGAACTGCCCCCCCACCCCCCACCCCCACCCCCACGCCCCCACCCCCCGCTTGAACTAAAGCAGTGGCAAACCCTCTCCTGAAATTTCTTTCTCGCCCTTCATCAAACTTTTGTTGGACCTGGAAAGGAAATGAATTCTAAAGGCAGGAAATGACCCAAAGACCGGAACAATGTGTGCAAATCTAAACTCGTGCTTCCGCCCTTTGGTTACAAAGCATTCTAATCTGTGTCCCAGGAAGCCTAGCCCATTGCCAGATGGAGATCTGTTTTCAGATCGGCTCTTGGCATCTGCCACTCCCAGCTGGTGACATTCGCACGTTTCTGAAAGGCAAACCTGTCCCCACATCTTCAAACTTCTGGAGAGGTGTAGCCCCAGGAAAGTCCTCGAGGCTCTGGCTGACAACGCCAACCATCTGAAGCACTTCATCTGCGGTCGAACTGTTGCTGGACTCCAGCCTAGAACGCCAGCACACGGAGTCTGTTCTCGAAGATCTTCAGCATCTGAAACCAAAGTGTGTCTCTGCTGCCAAAAAAGGCTGGCTCCCTCGCCTGCTTCATAATCCCTTTCTCACCAGGCGTTCCTGAAGAAACCCGATGAGTCAGGGAGGAAGGAAAAAAAAGTGTCTGAAGGAAGCCTGGGGGTGGGTTGGCCTCTACCTCAGCCTCAGAAAGCCCCCCCCCCCTTGTTTGGCAATCCACTAACGCTTAGGGGTTTGATTTTTTACTTTTCCCATCTTCCCTCTTCTGTCAGCTCTCACCTCCAGAGAACCTTCATTTACCATTCCTGTAATTAGCTCTGCAAAAAGCTGGAGGCCCTCGGATGGGGAATTAGTCACTCTTGCAAAGATGGTTAGACTTCACTTTCATCCCCAGGAGCAGGGCGAGAAAAAGCGCCCACTCGGACTTCCAGAAGAGACCATTATTCAATAGCTCCGTTCTGACTCGGGGCTTGTGCTTTTCCCAGGCTTTTTAATTTTTATGGGACTCTGTACATCTGTCTTCCTGAAAAAAGCTAGGAACCAGTTGAAGTCTAAACACCGTGAGGTGGCTTGTGGGATATCTGCTTCTAACAGGTATCCCACTGAGGCTAAGGGCCCCCTCACCCTTCTGTCCCCAGGCAATCAGAAAGTAGGTTTTCTGAGAAAATGTGCTTAACTCTCAGCGTTTCTGAAATGCCAAACAGATTGAAGGATAAAGAGTCTGGCGTGTTTGTTGACATCTGGCTTATAGATAAGCTACTGAGAGAAAGAAGGGAGAGAGTCAACGGGGGTCTGGTGAGAATGGGACCCAAGTAGGCGCCGCTCTTCTGGCGCTCGGCACCTGTCCTGGAGTGCAAAGCCACTCTGCGCCACTCTCTCAAATTGTGTTGTGTATTATGAAAGAGGTTTTTAAAATGTTTTGATAAGCCGGGATTTATTCTTGGAAAGGGAATATGGGCCCTGTTACAAGATAGGAGCTTAATGTCAGTGCAGGTCGTATCAACTGTGTGTGGCTGTGAGCAGAGTCACGAAAAGCTTGGCGAACTCCCAAGGTGGCTTGGAGCAAACTCGCCCTTTCTTTCCTTTGCCTGTAGACAATGAGCCCAGGACAAAGCCAGACCTAAGGAGATCATCTTCCCTACTATGGACATCAGACAAACAAGATAAATAGTTTGCGTTCTTATGATGACAATGGTGATAAGAGAAGCTACTGAGCCCAAAGAAAACAAAAATGGATTCTGATTGCAAGCTATGTTTATAAGACACGTGCCCCCCCCCCCCAACAGAACAAACCAAAACAGAACAAACCCACAAACCAACCATGCTGTCAGAGTCATGTAACTTGACCCTGAACTTAGTTAGGGCACATGAAATAAATACAGTTTATTTCAGTTTATTTATTTATTTCTGGACAGAAAACTCCAGATTAGGTTAATGTACAGTTGAGGGCCGTTAACAATTAGCAAGAAAGGCACCAGATTTAACTTATTTTTGTACTGCTTCCAGCCTTGATTATCTGTTAAAAATTTGACATAGTTAAGTACAGTTAGATTGTTTTAATACGTAAGAGAGACATAGAATCTATTATGTGCTCTTTGCTCCTTAATTGGAATGTGTAGCCATCGAGGGTCTCATCTTTTGTGTTCACAGAATGACAAGCAGTGATACAATTTATGATCTGTACCATGATGGCCAAGCTTGTGTTTTGCTTAACTGCAGGCGTTTCCAGGGTTCTGGCTAGACATGCCCAGCGGATGCTGGAAGTTTACAGAAGAAGAACAGACTACTTGCTTGCAAGCTGGACCGTGCTCACAGGACACTCAGTCAACTCACAGGGCTATCACAGGGCTATATTCTCCACATATGGGAAGCTAGAGATTGCTGAGGTCTCTGTGACAGCAAGGTGCACTACATTAGGTTGTGCCACTTGGCCAGCTGAGGTGTCTCATCTGAGAGGTCATGGTACTCAGGAGCTATTGGCATAGTGCAAGCATCCAGATCTAGACAAGATGGATGCTAGGGTTTGAGAAGACGTCTGGTTCCTGATTGGCATACGCATTTGTTTGAAAGCCACGTGTACTTTTATTTTTTGTTTTTCTTGCTTCACAAAAACCAAAACAGAACAAAACAAAACCCCAAGATTTAATTTGAGGCTCAGTGAGTAAAGGCATTTACTGCTAAGCCTAATGACTACAGTTTGATCCCAAGAGACTGCACGAAGGAGGAAGGAGAAAATTGTGTCTTCACAGTTGTCCTCTGATCTTTGCATGCATGTAAACATGCACGCACGCACGGATGCATACACACCACCGCTACCACCATATATATATGTATGTGTATGTATATGTATATGTATATATATATATATATATATATATATATATATGTTACATTTTTGAAATAGAAAACAATATATTCTTGGAGAAAGATGAGTGGGAGAGTGATAATGTGTGGACAGGACCCAGCATGTCGAGGCCTGCCTAAGAGAGCTACACACACTATCACTAGGCACAATTACATCCTTTTATAAGTAATTCATATTTAAAGTTGTTTTTGCAAGCAGCTTAGTTGTTGGGAACTACTCACTGATTCTCAGTTCACTAATTCTCAGTTTGTTATTTCTTTCGGCTGAGGGACTCTGTGGGGAAAAAAAAACAATAGAGATATAAAAATGATGGGAATAATTTAAAAGTTTGGGAACTCTGGATTAGATCAATAGAAGTTGGATTCAGTGAGGAAGAAAGGCAGATTCCATGCCTCAGGCTAATTGGTCAGACCACGACCATGGCAGGAGCTAAGCTTTCTTAACAGCAGCAGTCTGTCCTTCCTGCTCTCCCTGCCCCATAACCCCCAGTACTCTGATAAAATGAGCATGCTCCATGACTTTTCTCCTTGGTGTGTGCACAACCTGAAGAGTTTTTCCACAGGACCCAAGCTCTTTTTATTTTATGTTTCTTAAAGGAATCCCCTCACTGGTCTGGAACTCACTGAGTGAGCTAGGCCTCCTGGCAAGGAGTCCCAGGGAGTCCCCTCCCCAGAGGAGCCACCTCCTCAGGTTTGTATGTGGAGAGAGAGGACTTGGGAATTTTGAGTTTGCAAGGCAAACACTCTATCTACTAAACCATTTTTCTTGCCTCTTTTCCTTCTTTTTTTTTGGAGACAGGATCTCCTGTGGCCAGGCTGGCCTTGAACTCACGATCTTTTTTTTTTGCCTTTCTCTTCAAAGTGTGCTTACAAGTATGTGTCACCATGCCAGGTTTGAGTTTTTTTTTTTTGAGACAGGGTTTCTCTGTGTAGCCCTGGCTGTCCTGGAACTCACTCTGTAGACCAGGCTGGCCTCGAACTCAGAAATCCGCCTGCCTCTGCCTCCCGAGTGCTGGGATTAAAGGCATGCACCACCATGCCCGGCTGAGTATTCTTTATTAATTCAACTGCTTGAGAGAATGTTACGGTTGTCTCATGTAATAACGGGTAAGCGGTCTCCAGTGGAAAGCTTCTGGATTTTTTTTTTTCTAACCTGACACAGACTACATAATGGCTAATTCTCTGTGTCAACTTGTGTGGCTGCCACTAACCAGATATTAGATAAGATGTTATTTGGATGTGTCTGTGAGAGTTATTTTTTAATGAAATTAATATTACATCAGTAGACTCTGAGCGGTGCAGGTTGCCTTCCCCAACATGGGTGCTGGGCCCCGTCTGATGACGTAAGTTCTTAATAGACTGAAGACTGACTAGGAGCAAGAAGGAATTCTGCTAGGAGACTGCCTCTATCTTCACGTAGAATTTCCAGTCCCCTGGCCTTACCCCATCACATCCTGAGTTCTCTAGGCCTGCTTCACTGCGTGCACCAACACTATACAATAACCCTAGGGCTGGAGGGATGGCTCAGTTGGTGGAGTGCTCACTGTGTAGCTGTGAGGCCTGAGTTCAGATCCTCAAAACCCATGTACAAAGCTGGGTACAGCAGCAGGTGCCTTTAACCCCAGTCTGAGGAGGTAGAGACAGGTAACTCCCCGAAGCTTGCTGGCCACATAAGCTAGGTTTGTAGGGAGATTCTATCTCATATAACAAGATGGGGCTGGTGAGCTACCCCTAGTGGGTAAATCACTTGCTATGACACCTGACAGTTTGAGTTGGGTCCTTGGAACTCAAAGGGTACAGAAGAGAACTGGTTCCCCCTAAGTTCTCTTTTGACTTCTACACATGCACTGTGATGCACACACAGACGCACACACATGTACACACAATAAATAAGTGTAAATAATTTAAAAAAAATGCAGACAGTGATTGAAGAAGACACCAGTCATCAACCTCTGGTCTACATGTGCATTTTTTATGTACAAATACATAAACATGTACATATGCTAAAGTCAAAATAATCTATCATCTATCTGTCTGTCTGTCTGTCTGTCTGTCTGTCTATCTATCTATCTATCTATCTATCTATCTATCTATCTATCTATCTAACTATCATCCATCTACCTATATGCAAACAAACCCATTCACTTGATTCTCTGGAAAGCCTTATTGCAGGCTCTTAAAAATATGCAGTAAAAACAAATTTCCACAGATCCATTTTATCCCTCTTGCCCCTAAGGCTGAGACCATCACAAAGTGAGTGGGGAGAATGTAAAAGCCAGAAATTGAGGCACGCGGGAAAGAAGCAGTGTCTTCCGGAATGGCAGGATTGCTACACTCATGATGCCAGCTTTGTTACCTGAACCCAATCAAGACAGTCAACATTCCAGCATGAGAAGTGAGGAGGCCTCAGGAGCTGCCCAATCCAGCTGAGGCACTATTGATAATTGGTGGCTTCTGGAGGAGGATGAATCTGTTTTCTTGGAGGATATGGTCCTGGGTAGGTCAACCATGCTCCACATGCATGGACATATGGGAGCATGAACTGAACTCTGAGTTATAAACCAAGAAAGGAGAAATGATGTTCTAAAGTTGGGAAGGGTGGTGGATCAGGGAGGAGTTAGGGATAGAAGTTGGGGAAGAATATGATGAAAATACGTTGTATGTATTTATGAAATTCTCAAAGAACCAATACAGATATCATATTAAAAGCCCGTGCTTAGTAAGTTCCTGTGCTTAAGTACTGTGACAGTGCCAAATTGTACTCTAAAGTTTCTGTAGTTAGTTTACCTATGATTGATTGAAGAGTTTGTGGAACACACTTCTCAGAGTATTGCTGAACTCATAAAAATCTAAATATCAAGCCAACTTGTATCTAAGTACATATATATGTTTACTTCTTACTCTGAGCTAATTTTACATTTTTTGAAAACTTGCAGAACAAGTACAGAAATATCCTGCCAGGAATACCATATCTCCTACATGCCTTCTTCAAGTCTCTTAATTTTGGTATGTACATAACTTCGGGATAATTTTCAAAACACAGAAAAAATTACATTGCCATACTACTATCAACGAAACAATCTTACCCAAATCCCACCACATGATATTTACAAGGAGAAGCAATTGCTCAAGATGTACAAAATTAGTAGACTCCAGACTCCAGTAGAATTTTCTTCATAATGAGTTGACCATTTCTTCATTTGATTCCTAGATTAACCATCTGTGAGCCAGAAAAGTTTAACAACAATTATTCTGCATGGAAAATGTAAACCTCAAAAGCTAATTAAAACATTTCAAAGTCAATTAAAAACATCTCAGGCCTAGCAATCCAGCCAATTCTATAGCTACAGCTCCTAAGCAGTCCAATATTATTTCTGATAATATTCTCTTTTTATTCCCTACGAAGATTGGCCACTTAATGGCAGAATGGTGCAGAAATGATACCTGAATGTGAAATTTAAATATGTCTTTTGTGTCAAGGCACACTTTCTTTCCTCTTCTTTTTTTTGTTTTTTTTGTTTCTTTATTTTTTTGTTTGTTTTTTGAGACAGATTTCTCTGTGTGGCCCTGGCTGTTCTGGAACTCACTCTGTAGACCAGGCTGGCCTCGAACTCAGAAATCCACCTGTCTCTGCCTCCCAAGTGCTGAGATTAAAGGCGTGCACCACCACTGCCCCACAAGGCACACTTTCTTAACTCTTGTTTGAAGTTGGAGTTTCCAAAGGGAGATCCCATATCTGGTATCTGAGGCTCTACTGTCAGGACTGGGCAGAGTTCTGCCATGGTAGTGCTCACCTGTTAATGCTGTCTTCTGTGTAAGTGTTGTGAACCACTCTGTCTTGTTCTCTCTGGTATCTCTGCTTCACTACAATGCCTTAAGCATAAGCAGGCATGGGTCTGAGCTCACTGAAGGACTGGATTAAGCATAGGATAAGTTTATATTGTCAACTCTCTTCTTCCGATGACTTCCTCACTAAGAGCTATTCCTGGGAGCAGACAATGCTGACTGTCTGTTGAACGGAGAAACACTTCCTGGGGCGCTGCTTGAGGAATGGCCTTTGCGCGTCAGGTATGACTTCAAAGCTGGCTGAACTCCATCACTTTCACAAATAGCACGCGTGTGAATGCTGACTCAACGCATTCCACAAGGGATTTCACTCGCCTCAGAAATGTCTGCCTTCTCCTTAGGCAGAGGGCTATTATTAGTTCCTCAACATCACTCCACAGTTCTTAAAAAAATATGCACGTATCTGTCTATGTGTGAGTATGTGCCTTTAGGTGTAAGGGCCCAAAGAGTCCAGAAGAATGTGTCTGATCCCTTGGATCTGGGTTACAGGTAGATGCTGGTCTTCTTGGGGGACAGCAAGGCATCTTGATTACTGAGCTGTCTCTCTAGCCCTCATTCAGTCCTTCACTAAATGAGTAGAAATTAGTAATTTCTACCAGTGAACACTGTTTTCAAAGTACTCTAGACTTTGTTCTTCATGAACCAGGAAGGTAAAGTTTTTACTTTTTTTTTTTTTTTCAAGACAGGGTTTCTCTGTGTAGCCCTGGCTGTCCTGGAACTCACTCTGTAGACCAGGCTGGCCTCGAACTCAGAAATCCGCCTGCCTCTGCCTCCCAAGTGCTAGGATTAAAGGTGTGCAACACCACGCCTGGCTCCAAGTTTTGACTCTTAAAACCCCTCTCCAGTGCCATACCTCCTCCATCAAGCCTGTACTTCCTAACCCTCCCCCCACAAACAGTGCCACAACTAGGGACCAAGTCTGCAAACACCTGAGCCTTTGAGGGAGATTCTCACTCAGGGATGAAGATTTTGAGTTAGTGATGTTGGCTTGAAAGAGATCCTTGGAAAAGACTCCCTGTGCACTCTGGGGTTCTCCATCTGTTCCTTTAAAATCATTTGCATATTTTGATCATTTGCATAATTTGATGTCATTAGGCAATGCCCAGTAATCCTTGTCTGGAGTATAATTTAGGAAAAAGGAAAGTTGAACGCGTTATAATCCAAACTCTCACCTGTTTGTGGGTTGGTGCAGATGTGAGGAGGTGGTCAGAGACAGGCTCTGCTGTACGTCCCAACACTCATCATGGGCTAGATAGGTCTGGTTTGCCTGGACTTTACACTGGAGAGTCCAGAGCTCTCAGCAAAACAGCAAGATACATTTCTCCTACCCAGTATAGAGGCTTTGGTCCTGCAGTGATGGAACTTTACCAAGACTGAGTAATACAATGCCTGTAAGAGCCACCTACACAGTGCCCTGTACCAGCAGCTGCTCAGAATGAAGTCGATTTCCGTCCCTGCTGTGACTTCACAAAGGCTTGGATTGTGTGGGTGTCCGCTGTGTCTCAGATGACTGGTTTCCTGCCATGCAGGTATTCCATGCTCTTAGATATGGAAACTTGGTTCTCTGTGGTCTCCTAGTTGAGTTCGTTCTCCCGTGCTGGTTGAGATGAGTCCAAGGTTAGGGCTGCCATTTAGATTCCTCATTTACAAAGCACCACAGGGCAGGGAAATGATTTGGCCTGAAGAAACATGGCCCAGAAAACGGTCTGGAATTCAACCCAGAAGATATCTGGGAACACTTGCACCACAGGGACTCTGGTCGTTTCAATCCAGGGCCAGGGTCTGGAGACATCTGACCTAGGGCTTCTTCAGGGGCTTCTCAACTTTGCACAGATCATTTTCTTGGATTTTCGAGCCCTGTGGCTGACATGCAGACGTCAATCCCAGCTGCTCCACACTCCACTCTTCCAGTATGTCATCCCATCGATGGAGTTCTCGGGTCTGTGATTGTGAAGGACCAAGTAGTTCCTACTGCCTCACGTCCTTGGTCAGGAGGAAGTGCCTCTGGCCATCTGCTCTTTTCCCCTTCATCCATTGCCACACTGAGCCTCCTTTTGTCACAAGCACACACTGATTGCCACTGGGATGATGGTGTGAGCGGAGACCACTCTGCCTCACCATAGCCTACCCCTCAAGCTAGCACACTCTCTTTCTTCCTTCATAAAACTTCTAGAAGGAATATATACACTTGCCAACCCTATTTGCTTACTTCCCACTTGTTTCTCAGGTCACTATCAGCCATCAAACAGCTTGAGGCAGAATCACTTACCTTCTTAGACACCCCAGGCTGTGGGAGCCACAACTGACCATCACATCCTCCTGCTTTTTTGTTGACTTCAGTGCTGAGGAACTAACTGGGAGTCTCTCTCAGGAGGCCAACACTCTACCGTGGAGCGACATCCCTGAATGCTAAGTGCAATGTTGTCTTGTCTTGGTTTTAGTGACACACACTTCTATTTCTCTTATTTTCTGACTGCTCATCTGCAGTCTCTCGGCTGGTCTATCTTATGTATTCGTCTGGGTGCGTGTATTTGAGTGTCTATCGACTCACATGCTGAGTCAGGCGATCTGTTTCTCTCTCCTACAAAAGTTTTGTTATTATCAGAAGTCTATGGATGTGTGCAAGGTTTGGGAATCCCCTCAGAAGTCAATCATTCAACCCACCTTGTCCACACTGTCTATCTTACCCTCTTCTTAGTCTCACGGTGGGCTGGCTTGCACGGGTATTCAAGGAACCTCTAATTTACATAATAAGAGCTCCAAAGGGGAAATGTTCAGACAGTGGCAATTCGGAGGTGTTGAGGGGAAGCTGGAAGGGGCTGCCTTCAACCAAAAAGGTATAAAAATCTATCTATAGAAAGAAACGGGGAGGGGAACACATTGAAGTTGCTGAGAACTGTGGTAAGACCAAGTGTATGCATGAAATCATGGCCAGGGGGGACTTTATGCTGATTCTCAGTTGCACCTCAACCTGCAAAAGTATCAGCCAGAGGGCATAGTACACACTTAGTTATAGAGCCTGTTTCTGTCTGTGGGTCAGGCATCCGTGGAAGGTCTATCTCTAAATGCTGGGCATGAGGCTGGGGTTATTTATTCATTCATTTATTTATTGTATACACACACACACACACACGCACACACACGTCAGAGAACACCCTGTGCAAAGTTGGTTCACTTCTTCCATGTGGTATCAGGGATCAAATTCAGACTGTTAGGTTTGGTGACAAGACGCAGTGAATCATCTCACTGGCTCTAAGGGGAAACCATTCTGGTTAATAATGCTTATTAATTCTGGAGGTGTAGCTCAGTCGCTGACTGCTTATCGAAAATGTGTGAGGCCCTGGATTCAATTTTTTAATATCGTGCTTCCAAAAGTTTATTGATCATATGGTGAATTATTCCCCCCTCCCCCCAAGGATTTTACATGAGTGACTCCATTTAGATGTTACCAGTCTCATGGACAATGACATCATGGTCACCTCCCTTTTCTTTTATAGGTGGTGACATAACGGAGTGACTTATGTAAGTGGGAAGCAGTAGCTGATTTCCTTCCCTGATACCCTCCAACACGTCTGCAGTTAGCCATGCAAACACTTCCAGACACAGAAATTCACATCCAAGGAGCTCTGTTTCTATCCTAAGGTTTTCTCCAGTAATGCCAAGGCTCCTCTCTCCCCGTTCCAGCCTTTAAAATGATATGAAATACCCTGCTCGCACTTTCAGAAGACAATTATTCAAATATTTTCCACAACTGAGAATAGTATTTTGTGTTCATTAAAGTAACATATGCTCATTATAGAGAATTTGTAAAAATTCAGAGTGATATAAAGGAGAAAAAAAATTCTTGATAACCAAAGAGCAAAATAGATGTTAATTTCCAAGAATGTCTTGGCTTGTAGGTGCTCCTTTTTAAGATGTGTATTTGGTCCAGGGCATGTGTCAAACTTGGGGCCTATGGAAACTCCTTGATGACTGTCATACAGTTCTCATCAAATCTGATTTTGTCTTTATGTAAGACCTGGTACTCAGAGCCAGTGAGATGGCTCAGCTGGCTACAACACTTGGCCCTTGCTGCTGATAACCTGAATCTGACTCCCTGAGACATGCATGGTGGAAGGAGAGAACCAATTCCCTTACACTGTACTAGGACCTCCACACATGGTCCATAGCACTCACATGTGCTCACACACAAATATTGCATGTAGGATTTTATTTTTATTTATGTGTGTATGCCTGTGCATGGGTATGTGCACATGCACATGGGTGCCCAGTGAGGCCAGGAAAGGGCGGGCGCTGGATACCCTGGCACTGCAGCTACATGGAGTTGTGAGATTCCAGATGAGGGCACTGGGAATCAAACACGGGACTGGGAAATGCTTTTAACCACTGGGCCATCTTTCCAGCCCCAATGCAAAAGCTTTATATGTGTGTCTTATAAGTGCTCTTGATTCTCGATTCTACCACATTGAACACTTGAATCCAGACTCTGCTACCTAATATAGATTATGTAATACATAGTATACTTCTAGCTTTGTATACAATGTGGTCTTCATATGACATAGTAGGGCTTCCCAAATCCTTAACACAGACATTGATAAAACACAGAGCAGGAGAGAGCCCTGTGGTACTTACTCTCTTGGAACCCTCCTCCTGGGTTCATGTGAGCACATTCATCAGGCATTTATGATAGCCAATCAAAACCCCACAAATCCATGGAACCACCTTTTCACTGAACCCACACCTTCCCCACTGTATAATGGCTCAATGACTTGAGTGAAATAGGGGTTCATCTACGGGATTTCTCATTGATACTAGCAACAGTAATGGGGAAAAAACAGTCATACGTCACGGTCTCTTCCTTAGCAACCTGAGGCTCACTGATTTATTCGCTTTCATTTGTAAGTGTCCACAAGGCATTTTCCAAGTACCTCATTCTAGAACTTTCCTGGAAATCATGCCGGAGTCCGACTTCTTCATCTCCCCGCAGTGGAAGCAGAATGTATAGGCCACTGGTCTTGACTGATGTTTAATGGGCTAAAGAAATGATCGCAGGGGTACAGGCTATCTTATTCTTTCTTCAGGCGAACAGCTTCTGTCAACATCTAGGCATCGGGAAAGCTTCAGGCTAATCATATAGCCAGTGACAGGGAGATTGTGGCTTCGATTGCTCTCCCAGATTTCTCAATTGAATAATGCCGGCGAGGGATGAATGCGCGCTTTATTTATGATTTTGGATCAGCTACAAGGCTACCTGACTTTATAGAGAGGATACTGTTTATAAATCCTCTGTTTTTGTAAGTCAAATTCTGCCTAAGCCGTTACTTGGGGAGTTAGGTTTTCAAGGCCATCTTGTGGTGAGACATTTTATAAAGTCAAGAATTTCCCAGTGATTTATCACTTTGTTTGGATTGTAAATATTGGGGTCACTTAAAAGTGAGGTTAATATATCACCCGTCTCTTTGCTTTTAGACACAGTAGCAAGCGGCCTCACATTAACTTTCGTGAATGTCACCCCGAGAAAATCGGATTGGGAATTCTGTGGGATCCAGACAGCCAGTGAGTAAAACTGGAAACCTCACCCTGAGCCAAATTCTTACCTCGCAGTTTCGATTCTCTTTGACTTCACTGATAATTTTATTTTTAAATGGCCTCAACCAATACTTAGAAGAGAATTCTATTTGTTCATCTTTCCAACGATGTCTTTGTCTCTTTGTTGGGCAGCAAGAGGACTGGAATCTCATTGTTGAGGCCCTAGTGTGTGTGTGTGCCCCACCTAGTAGAGCTGGAGCTGTGTGACAAGGGGCATTTCAGCTTGTACACTACAACAGTCCCACTTTCTTGGTGCGGTAGATTGAACCAGGGCCTTATGCACACTCAGCATATGCCCTACGCTACCACTGAGCTATCTGCAGCACACCATATCTCCATTGGCTGCCATAGCTTCCCGTGGGATGCTATACATTAACTCCAGGCAACGGGTTACAAGGCATCCTTAGTTAGGAAGGAGAGAGAGGGGGGGGGTGGTTCAGCGTTCTTTCTAATTTCTATTCATTCTTAGACATTGCCTAGGGAATGATACGTGCTGCTCACATTCATGATGGGTCTCCTACCTCAATTCACCCAATCTAGAAATCCTTTACAACACATCTAGGGATTTGTTTCCATGGTTATTTGGAGCACAGTCAAGTTAACTGTTAATATTAACTATCTTGGCTCTCTGTACATCGGCTCTGTGGTGATGCTTGACATTGGTGCAAGGAGTTCATCCTATTGCCACAAAGGAGACGGTGACATCTTGGGTGGCATCTATTCAGGCTGCTTTAATGAGACACCACGGAGGACATTTATTTCTCTCGGTTCTGGAGAGTGGGACGTTTAAGATCAAGGTGTGGGCAGATCTGGTGTCTACTAACGTATGACCCTTCATCTTCGGTGATAGTGCGCTTGTGCTGTGTTCTCACAGCATGAGAGAGGGGAAGGCAAAGAAAGCACCTCTCTGGACTGCCTGCTGTCAGGGCACGAAGCCCATTGGCCAGGGCTCTGTCATGATGCTCTCCTAGTAGCACCAACAGATATTAGAGTAGAGGGGATGTGAAGATTTGGATTTTCTGGTTTCCCAGAGTCCCTTCTCCTGCAGTGTCTTTTGATGCCTTTAATCTCTTAATTGAGATTTCTTTCTTTGGCTATTTGTATGTGGATGTTTCCATATCCCTGTATCTGGCTATTTATTTACATGGGTATGGAGCCTCCACCCAAACTCTTGTCCCGACCGTAATGCTAAGCTGTGAAATTCACAGAGTCCAGCAAGGAGCCTTTGCTCATATCTGATCTTACACCCCAGAGATTTGTTTTATCATTTATTCATGTCTGTGTGTGCATGTCTCTGTGTGTGCTGCTGCTCACAGAGGGAAGACCAGAAGAGGGCATTGGAACCTATCCTGGGTGGAAGGACCAAACTCCAGTACTTTCTTTGTAAGAACAAGAAAAGCTCTTAATCACTGAGCCATCTTTCCAGACCTTCAATCTCCCTGTCCCAGCCCTGCTCCTACCCTCCCTGCTATTTTCCTTCCTTCCTTGCCTCTCTCCTTCCCTCCTACCCTGTCTCCCTCCCACTAGTCCCTCCCTCCCTCCCTTCCTTCTTCCCCTCTTCCCTTCCCTTTTTGGAAAGGGATACTGGATATTGAACCCAAGTCTTTGCACACACCACTGAGATACACCCCTGGCACCTATTCATTGTTTAATAAATGTTTGTTTTCCATTATGACAGTGACTATGATCTTAAACACAATCATGGTAACCATAACCTGAAAGAGCCTCATTTACTATGTTGAATTATTTAATGAGAATTATGGCTAAGAATGAATAGGGCCAACCGGGCAGTGGTGGCACAGGCCTTTAATCCCAGCACTCGGGAGGCAGAGGCAGGCAGATTTCTGAGTTCGAGGCCAGCCTGGTCTTCAGAGTGAGTTCCAGGACAGCCAGGGCTACACAGAGAAACCCTGTCTCGAAAAACAAACAAACAAACAAACAAACAAGAATAGGGCCTAGCACTGGAAGAGCTAGACAATTAAAATAGCTTTATAGGGCCGGGGGCAGTAGCTCCATTGGCAAAGCACTTGCCTTGCAAGCTCAAGGACCTCCTTTTGATTCCTAGAACCCAGAGGTAAAAAGAGAAGTGGGGCCTGGTGGGCCCGTTTATAATCCCAGCTCTGGGGAGACAGGCGGATCCTGGGGCTTGCAGACCAGTCAGTCTAGCCTACTTGGAATGTTCCTGTCTAAAAACCCAAGATGACACTGTCCCGAAGCAGCTGGGGTTATTCACTGGCCCCCACGTGTACATGAATTCTCTAATGCACATGTGCTTATGCACAAACACTTCAGTTCCCAAGACCAGGTTGAGTGATGGCTTCCAACTCCAGTTTCAGGAATCTACTGCCCTCTTCTGGCCCCTTTGGGTACTGCACTTGGTCAGGGGCACAGACACACAGACACACAGACACACAGACACACACACACACACACAAATAAATTAAATAAAATGTTTAAGAATTGTCTTTCTAAAACGTTTTTGTCTTTTTGTCACTTTTTAAAAGACACGAAGCCTAGACTGGCCTCAAGTCAGCTGTGCAGCAGAGGATGTCCACGCACATCTTATCCTCCAAGTACTGGCATCAAAATCGTGTTCCACCATGCCCAGTCCATGACTCTAACTTTTCTCAGATGACTTTATTGACAGCCTAAAACATAAAATAAATAGATGGATAGAGTTCAGATTACTTAATACCTTATTCCACGTAATACATCACAGCTACATCATTTGAGGGGCTCTACAAAATGGAAACAGTGCATTCATTATAAGAGATTTCAAAGGCCAGGGCTACAGAGATGGCCCTGCAGTTGAGAACTTCTGCTGTCCTTCCAGAGGACCAGAATTCAGTTCGCAGCAGAGCCCGGTGAAGCAGCTGGGAAACCCTCCTTTAATTTCAGCTCCAGGAGATCTTACCGGAACCTTTTTCATGCTGTCTCGGTACCTGCACTCTTGTCCACATACCCCATCTCAACACACACACACACACACACACACACACACACACACACACACACACACACCATGGAGTGTGTGCTTAGTGTGCTTAGGTTCTGTTTCTCTTTTCAGTATCCCCTGAGATAAAACCAAGTTGAGGGTTCAATAGTACAGTCCATCCTACCACACATACCCACATACTCATGTGTGTTCAGATCACTTTATCCCCTTAAATAAATAAATAAATAAATAAATAAATAAATAAGAAGGAAGGAAGGGAGTAGAATTTCAAGATGCAGACAGCAGACTTTAAACAAAAGCTTAAGGTCAGTCCACTGTTGTGTTGTTCCTGTTCCATTTCTAAGGCTCCGCATTTAAGGTGCTGTGGTGGTTTGCATAGGTTTTGCCTCCACAGACTCATGCTTCCATGCTTGGCTTATAGGGAATGGCAGAATTAGGAGGCATGGCATGTTGGAGGAAGTGTGTCACTGTGGGGGCAGACTTTGAAGTCTCCTATGCTCAAGCTACACCCAATGTGGCTTTCGGATCAAGAGGTAGAACTCTTGGCTTCTCCAGCATCGTGTCTGCCTGCATGCTGCCATGTTTCCCACCATGATGATAATTCACTGAACTTGTAAGCCAGCCCCAGTGAAGTGTTTTTCTTTATAAGCGTTGCCGTGGTCATGGTGACTCTTCACAGGTCTTTTTTTTTTTTCATCTTTTTCTTATATATTTTTTATTAGGTATTTTTCTCATTTACATTTCCAATGCTATCCCAAAAGTCCCCCATACCCCCCAACTCCCCTACCCACCCACTCCCACTTTTTGGCTCTGGTGTTCCCTTGTACTGGAGCATATAAAGTTTGCATGTCCAATGGGCCAGTCTTTTCAGTGATGGCCGACTAGGCCATCTTTTGATACTTATGCAGCTAGAGTCAAGAGCTCCAGGGTACTGGTTAGTTCATAATGTTGTTCCACCTATAGGGTTGCAGATCCCTTTAGCTCCTTGGGTACTTTCTCTAGCTCCTCCATTGGGGGCCCTTTGATCCATCCAATAGCTGACTGTGAGCATCCACTTCTGTGTTTGCTAGGCCCCGGCATAGGCTCCTCACAAGAGACAGTAAGACAGTAAGACCAGTATCAGGTGTTAATTTCACACCATGCCACAGCAAAGCAAGCGCAGCCTAACTACTTAACATGGACAAAGCCATGAGCTGTGAACAGCAGCCACATAGTCTCTACCTCAGCCAAGAAAAGAGTCACTTTAATATGAGAACTTTTTAAAAGAGGCATGCTAAGATGACAATCTCTAAGAGAGAATGTCTTACTTAGGACACAGGTGTACTAGGAACATGAGGTTAAGACATGATCGAGTCATGTATGTGCTGGCCCTCCTTTTTAAGTAGATATTAATTTTTAAAATTAAATTTTAATTTAGCTTGGCTTCTGAGGCCACTCCCCTAAATGATCAGAACTGCCTTTTGTGGCATGTAAGACCATGTCTCTAGGACATCAACTAGGACAGATGGAGGGTGGGAAGCTCAGACCTCCTGGGGCTCCACCAGTGCAAGGCACTCTTCGAGGAGTTTGTATATCCATTCAGTCAGCCTTCCACACAGGAAACAGTACAGTTGCCATGATCACACCGTCTGAGAAGCCATTGAAACATCAGGTCCCTGGATCCCTGGCCTCCTCTCTGACCTCACCTTCCTTCTCCCCCGTGTTCCTAAAGGTCAGAAGGAGACATTGGCTTCACTGGCTGTAACTGACGTTACAGAGGACCGTGAGCCAGCCAGTGTGTGCCCTCTCTCCTGCTCCCTTTGAGTTCCTCTCCCGTGGTTTATATTTCACTCCCACCCACAGTCTGACCTTATCTTAGCTTGCCCTTTGCCTGCATACAGTGACCCCCACCCCCCACCCCGTGACTACCGCCATGGTTTTTCTTGAGAACTCCAGGAGCAGTTTGTGAGGTACCACTGCAAAGAAAGCCACTTAGGAACAACAGCCTGCTGTCTGGATTTTTTTTTTTTTTTTTTGGATTTAGGTCTCAAGAGCAGAAAAGACAGATTCCTCCACATGGCGTTTGCTCCCTTTCCAGATCTCATCACGCGCTAATTCCTAAGGGCAGTTCTGCAAATTACAGCTTAGCCTCAGGACAGGCTCCGGAAAACAGCAGATGCTAATAAGGAAGGTAGAAAAAAAGTCCCGAGTTGAGAATTTCTCAAATAAAAAATTCCATTACTTCAACCCCTAGGAAGTCCGTTCCCAATCTTTTACTCTACCATAATTCATCCCCTCTCGAATTAAGCATGTCTGTTGTTGGCCAGAATTCCACCAACTTAAGAATTTAATAAAGAATTCTATTTCCTTCCTTAACCCCAGAGGCTGGAAGACTTCAGATTCCTTTATTCTGCCTGACACCCCAGCTGCAGACGCTGGGCTAACTTCTGGGTGTAGCAGCCACTTGTCTTCTTTGAAGAGACGCTGTCACAAGAGCTCCATGCTCCTGTTAGTCCAGTCTTGTGTCCAGTTCTCAGGCTGGTTTGAAAATTCAAAGAAATCTTTGCTTCAGTTGAAACCAAGCAAAGCTGTTTTAAAACTTGAAGGAGTGGGAGAATGGAAAGGAACTTTGTATTAGTTCCTCACAACACAGAGAGAGGGAGAGAGGCTCAGGGAATTAAAACGCTCTTACTCATCCATCTGCCTCTCGGTCTCCCTCCCTCCATCCCCCACTCATCCCCCCACTCATCCCCCCATCCATCCATCCCTCCATCCATCCATCCATCCCCCCATCCCCCCATCCATCCATCCATCCATCCATCCATTCATCCATCATCCATCCATCCACCCATCCACCCACCCACCCCATCCATCCATCATCCATCCAATCATCCATCCATCCTCCCTTCCTTCCCTCCAATCCATCCATCCATACCATCCACCCATCTATAGGGGCATCCATCCACCATCCATCCATCCATCCATCCATCCATCCATCCATCCATGAATGATGGTTAATCTAGAATTACCTAGGAGACAAACATCTGGACATATTTTTGGTTGGTTTAATTGAGACGGGAAAACCCACCCTAAATATGGGGACACAAGTCCATGGGTTGTGGTTCTGAACTGAAACACACACACACACACACACACACACACACACACACACACACACACACACACCACATACACACAGACACACATGGACAAGTAGATACACACACACACACACACACATAGACATATAAACACATAGATAGACACATATAGACATGCAGACAAACACACACACACAGACACACAAATAGACACACACACAGACAAGTACACACACACACACACACACACTCACATAGAGACACATAGACACATAGATAGACAAACACACAGACAGACAGGCACACACAAGAACACACACAGACACAGACACACATATACACACACACAGACAAGTAGACACACAGGCACGCAGACACACACACAGACACACAGAGAGATACACACAGAGACACACAGAGACACATAGACAGACACACACACAGACACACACACACACATTCACACAAGAGCTAAGCAGCTACTTTCCCTACTCTCTGATTTCTGACTGTGGATGCACTGGCCCAGCTGCCCAATGTTTCTGCCAGCATGCAGGAACTGATGTTGTGGGCCAGAACAAACTCGCCCTTTCCTGAGTTGTCCTTGTCAGGAATTTCATCAAGGCAATCAGAAAGTGTCTCAGGGACTCCTCACCTCCCTAGCTACTCTCCTGCTGTTATCTGGGGGAACCTTCTAGAACAGATCCAGACCTTCAAGGTCACTGGGAAACATTCCTGAGGGCCCTTCTTCTCTGTTGGGGCCATAAAGAACACTGCCAACATTTCATAGACATTTTCCCTTTTAATGACATTATATCAACGACTCAATAGGCTGAGTGAGGCAGGAGGATCCCTTGAGTCTAGGAGTTCAGGACCAACCAGCCTAGACAACACAAGACTCCATCTCACAAAATAAAAAATAAAAAATGAAGGTTGGTTATCTTTTCTGAGTTATGGCGATGTAGGCACTTAGTTAATCGGAATACAGCCTGTACTTTCCTCTAAAAGCAAATATACTTTGTCTTTCTGGGGATGTGCTTAGATGATAAAGATTGTTTGCTGTATTTCACAAATGTGGGCAAACTACAAATGTATTCGGTGCCTAGCTCCATGGATAACTTCCCCACTGGTGAGCATAACACTTTCTATTGACACAGGCATCACTTAAAATGGGAATTTAGATCCCTATTCGTGGGATTACATATTATTACGCCTTACAGATCTGATCTACAAAGGGGCGGGGGACTCCCTCAGTACCCTTTCTTTCTCAGAGGATTTCAAAGCTGGCTTCCAGCAGCCGTCAGAATGATTCCCGCCTTTCTTACGACACTCATTAGAAAATAAAACCAGATATAATTAACAAACAAACAAACGTATCTGCCTGCTGTTCTGACTTGTTATAATAAGTGTTATTTCTACTTACAAACAGTTTCCTGTCAGCGTCCTGCTGTTCCCTTAATAAGACTCCTGCCCGGGAAGAGGAGGATTCCTATGAAAATTAAGCCCTGACTTGTCATCGCCCCCTCCCCTGCTTGTCAGTGTTTGGATGCAGCTCATGTTAGCCTGAGAAGAACCAAAAGACTTAAAGCTAACCATTGCTGAGATGGCTGGCAGGGGCCTGCGAGCTTCTAGAGTTGACTGAGAAGTGACAGTGTTCTTAGGGCAGAATCAAGCACCCTCGTGTCTTTACTGCTAGGCCTAGGGGATCCGAGGTCCCCAGATCAGGGGATCCCTCTTCATGGTTCTGGGGAAGGTGCCCAGCTGATGGTCAGTTCTAGAGCTCGAGTGAGCAGATGGACTTAGAGAGGAGCCTGAGCCCCAGATCTGGTAGGTGTGAGGATGCTACAGGGGCCAAATGAAGTTGTGAGGAAGTTGCTGAGCCAGATAAAATGCAAGAGACAGGATGTTGCGGTGATCAAGGGCTAGTGGTCATGGGTTTTCTTCTTTGGATTACTTATTTGTGAATACTTGTGGTGTATTTACTTGTTCGTGAGTTGCCAATGTGTGGATCAGAGGGCATGTGGAGGCCAGAGATTGACCGCAGAAGTCTCCCTTTGTTGCAGCATCAGCATCCTCTATGTTTTAAATTTTATTTATTTATCATTTATCCATTCATTCATCTATCTAATACGCACACACACATATATATACACACACATATATGTATATGTATGTATATATATATATATATATATATATATATATATATATATATATATACAGAGAGAGAGAGAGAGAACTTTATGGCATAAGTGTAGAGATCAGAGGACAGCTCTTGGAAGTCAATTCTCTCCTACTACCTTAAGGGATCTGGGGACTGAACAGTGATAACCAGGCATACACACAAACTCCCTTGCTGGCCTACCCTCTTCATCAGATATTTTGAGATAGAGCCTGTCTCGTTGATTCTAGAGCTCAATGGCTCATCTAGGCCAGCTGGTCAGTGAGCTTCAAGCATCTGCCTGTCTCTGGAATTACCGACCCCAACAACTACACTTGATTTTTACAGAGGTTCTGGAGACCTGAACTCAGGTCTTCATAGTTTTGAGGCAAGTGCTTTACTGACTGGGGTATCTACTCAGCCCCCTACTTTGAATTTCAAAAAAATATTTTAAGCTGGGGCATCTTAGAATAACAAACGCTCAAGTCCCATCATTCATTCCCAGCATTTCCTCGTGGTTTCTTAAGCCATGATTTACTCCCTCCCGCTTCGTGGCTCCTGTCTTGCTTTTGAAAAAATATCATGACATTGTATCACCCATTCTACTCACAAATCCTTCCGATTTTTATTTCTAAAAAAACGAAGACTTCTTTTATAAAACACAACTACAGGGGTCGAGAGGCGTAGTTCAATGGTAGGGTCCTTGCTGTAGGTGGCCCCGGGCTAGAGGCCCAGAACGACACACACAAATAAGAAAATTAAAAATGTAAACTATGTATACTATGAGACTCCCAACAACTGCGAAAGTGATCAGCTATCCCTTCAAACATACAACAGTTAAAATTGACGTTACCTCATAAATATTTTAAATATTTTAAAATATTTCTTGTTTGCTTGTTGCTTTGGTTTTGGCTTCAAGGCTGCCTTGAACTTCCATTCCTCCACCCTCTGCCTCCTGAGTCCTAGGATTGCAGGTCTGTGCCGTCATGCCTGAACTAAATAGTTTGATCATAAGTCAAGTAATGTCCCACAAATGATTGGTTGACATGTTTATTAAATCTGTTTCTCTTTTTAGAAGGAAGTTTATTTCGGAGTGATTGCAGCCCCGCAGAGCAGTTGTAAGCATACACTCAGTTCGTGGCTCTCTTCACCCCATTTATTTCCCCTCTAACAGCATCTTACATAACCATTCCATAGTTGGTGAAATTGAAAGTTTAATATGGGTAAGTTGCTATTAACTACCTATGGGCTTTATTCAGATTTTGTTTTCCCTCTTAACGACTTCTTTTTTGTTCCAGGATCCAACCCAGAAGGACTTGGTGCACACAGGCATGGCCAGTCCTTGGATCTCCCAGTTTTAACAGTCGCTCAGTCCTGGCTTTCATGACAGTTCTGAAGAGTACTAGTGGGATGCTTTGAGGATGTCTCCCAATTTGAGGTTGTTTGAGGTTTTCTCCTGATTGGATTAGGGTTGTAAGCATTGGGGGCAGTGTGCATACCATTGTATCAGTGTGCATACCATTGTATCAGTGTGTGTACCATTGTATCAGTGTGTATACCATTGTATCAGTGTGTATACCATTGTATCAGTGTGCATACCATTGTTTCAGTGTGTATAGCACTGTATCAGTGTGTATACCATTGTATCAGTGTGTATACCATTGTATCAGTGTGTATACCATTGTACCAGTGTGTATATCATTGTATCACTGTGTATCATAGTGTATGTCATCATGATTTTATGTCTTTTAAACCCTTCCTCTTCTCCCTCCTTCTCTTCTCTCTGTCTATTCCTGTCTCTTTCAGACAGGGTCTCACTATGTAACTGAAACTGACTTTAAACTCTTAATCCTCCTGCCTCAGCTTCCAAGTCTGGAATTCTAGTCCTGTGACCACCATGCCAAGCATCTGTATTTTTAATGCAGATGGCCTATTACACCCTCTGGAGGCCTTGGTCATTATTGAAACTGAGGAATGAGGAATGAGAAGCTGTGTTGGGTAATATGTGGAAGATGGTCATGGCTTAAAGGCTTGATCCCCAGGGGTCAATGCCAGAGGTGTTGAGGATTTTCAGGAAGTCCAGCTTTATGAGAGAGGCTCAAGTTGGTGGGAGTTGTGCTTTTGAGAGGGAGGTGGGACCTAGTGGTGCGCTCATATCCCTGGTCTTGGCTTGTGATATAGATAGTTTGCTTTGGATGTCCTTCTGTCATGAAATGACATCATTCCCAGACATATTGACATTATTCACAAGTCAATCGGGCCACCTGACCTTGGACTGGATCTTAGCTATGTATATACAGTGGTCTTAACTAGGATGAAACACCAAGCTTAAAGCAAATTGGGAAAGAAAGTGTTTATTTGACTTATAAGGAAGTCAGGACAGGAAGCTGGAGGCAGGAATGGATGCAGAAACCATGGAGGAGTGTTGTTTACTGTCTTTTTCTCCATGGCTTGATCAGTTTGCTCTCTTATAGAACCCAAGACCACCAACCTAGGGGTGACTCCACCCAAAATGGATCAGGCCCTTTCCATTCATCACTAATTAAAAAAAAAAAAACTATAGCTTTGCCTACAACCTGCTTTTAAGGAGGCATTTTCTCAGGGCCTCCACAGAGGTTCCTTCTTCTCAGAAGACGATAGCTTCTGTCAAGCTGACATCAAACAAGCCCACAGGCTCTCAACTTTCCTGGGCCTGTGACCCTTTAACACAGTTCCTCATATTGTGGTGACCCCTCAACCACAAAATTATTTTTGTTGCTACTTTGTAACTGTAGTTTTGCTAGTTGTATGAGTTGCAATGTAAATAGTTGATACACAGGATATCTGATATGCAACCCCCAAAGAGGCTGTGACCCACGGGTTGAGAACCATTGCTCTATGATGGTTAGTGATAGACACACAGGGGAACCGGTTACGGCTTCCTTCTTTGCAGGGTACTGCCAGACAAGATTCAGGAATCCATCACCAAAGATCAGCCTCGGAGGACATGTTGCTTTGATAGCAGAGATCTCAGGATGAGTGATTGCAATTAGCACTTGTTGCTATTTCATACATCCATATAGCTCCAATCTGTGAGTCGAATGATTTGTTCTCTAACGCTGGCTTAGTGTCGCTGTATTGATCTCTCCAACAGTGGTCCAGGAGTGGCTCCCTATGGGCTCTGATACCTTGGGTTTAGGAAGCCTCTGTATTTCACTCACTGACCGGTCGTGGCGCTGCTCTACCCTAAGGAAGAGTTCCATGTGGAGGCCTTGGGCTTGAAAGCAGCTTGCGTTTCTGAGCCCAGACCTTGAGAAGTGCAACTGGGTTCCCAGTGCCAATGTGGAAAGAGCAGCTGCAAAGCAACGAATAGAGAGCAGAGAGAATCTCCTAGGAGGAGAAGGGTGTGGCCCTTAAACACATTTTAGGATTACAGATAAGATTTCTATATCTGGGACTCAGGATGCTGACCCCAGAGCGCTACCGTGATGGGTCCCCTTGCTAATGGAGCTGCAGTTGTAATTGGAGCAACAGGCGCAGGCTGGCAAGGATGCTCTTTGTACTCTGTTTCACTGGTAGGAGTCTACTGTTCTTTGCCCTTGCTGGGTGAGTGGCCAGTGGGATTTAATGATGTGTCACACAGAGTTGTGCCTCAACCCTGGGAAAAGCATTTCAAGAAAATGCTCATCGGCCTTCGGGATCCTTGGACCATTAATATTCTTAATAGTGACAATAAAAGCTGAAGGAACTCTGGTCTCAGCAAGGGTTTCTAGGAGCAGCACAGTAATGAGCCAGCACAGCCCTGCCTGGGTGGTAGGGCCTCCGGGCTCGTGATCCGCCCCTGGCTGGCTGGCTCTCCTTGGTTTTTCCATTTTACCCCACTTCCTGGGCTCTGGTGGAAAGTGCAGAGAACACTCTCTGTGACCTGATACGTACGTCTTGTCAAACAACGATGTGGGAGTGCAGACGGCAGCCAGAGTTGGAAGAGAAGAAGAGAAGAGAAGGCATGTGTGTGTGTGTGTGTGTGTGTGTGTTACATTTCGCCAACAGAAATTACTTCATAACAAGCAGTGACAGAATGTCTGCCCGTGGAGCTCTGCAGAGAGAAGGAAAATTTATTTGGCGTTTGGTTTTTATTTTTTTATTTTTTTCAGCGAGCACAGGCCATTTGAAAGGAGTTGAGAGAAAGAAGAAAAGGAAAGAAATTTAAAGTGCCAAGAATAATCTATGTAGCACTCCCTCCCTCTTCCTGTTCATGTGAAAAGATCTTTCTATTGGGGTAACTCACACCAACCACATCTGGTTTTTCTCCCTGCCTTTTCTGGGCTTCCTGCCCCACCCCCACTCCTGCTTCCCACCCGAGCAATTGTCTAAAGCCCTAGGCAAACCCCAGTACATTGTTGGCCCCCAGAGGCCTCGAGACAATGTACGGTCTCTTTCCCACTCTACATGTGTCTCCCCCCGCCCCCACTTAAGACTGGCTGTCTGACCTTTGTATCTGCCTTATCTCGGCGACCTTGTGAAACATTTGCATCTAAGAATAACCTAGCATGTTATAAACAAATAGACCCAACTCCTGGGAAAGCCTCCCGGGAAGGTCCTTCCTCATTCCTGCCAGGAAACCCAAGCTGGGATGGGAGTCGGCAATAGAACGTGATTTTAGGGTCCCTGGCTGCGTTCAATTTCCCCTCCTGGAGCTTTTCGCTAGAATCTGGCTTCCCTTGACATTTCTCTCAATTTTCAAGGACACCTGGGCCATGGCCAGATATGGGCACCTTGGTTAGGTCACCTGGGCCATGGCCAGAGATGGGCACCCTGATGAGGTCTGGAAGCACAGCAGAGAGTGTGGGTACCCCCTCCAGTCCTGGAGAGCAGAGTTTCTGGGTGGGGTAGGAGAACTATGAATCCCGAGGGATTTGAGGGCACAGTTTTTGTTTTAATTTTAATTTTTTTTTATCTACAACTCTAGCTTCTGTGTTTCTCCTCTTCCTCTTCCTCCTCTGCCTTCTTCCTCTTCCCCTTCTTCCTTCTCTTCTTTGCTCCTTTCATCTTGGAGATCAGTTCTCAAAAGTTGGCCTTGAGCTTAATATGTAGCCAAGCATGCCCTTGAACTTCTGATCTTCCTATATCCTGCTGGGATTACAGGAATGTGCAACCATGAACAGGTTCCTGTAGTGCTGGGGATGGAGTCCAGGGTTTCGTGCTAGGCAAGCATTCTGCCACCAGAACTATGCTCCCAGCTCTTCCCCATTCTCCTTGGCATACGGTAATCTCCGACTCTGAAGCAGAGGCGACAGTAGGAAGAGTGTGCATGCTTATTTGCCTATGATTCTGCCCCCAAATTCAGGGCCGTGACCATTTCTATTCATCACCTTATTAAAGACGCATGTTTCTAGTGTTTTCTAGGGCTCATGCCCACTGCTAGGGAACTCTTTATGGATGGCTAACTTTCTAGAAGATTCAGTGGTGATATCTTTATTTCTGTCTTGAGTGGGTTTCGCACTTCCCATCTTGGCTCTGCATTTGTTGAATAGGGCCATGGGTTACGGGGGGCTCTCTCGCGACCTTGGAAGCGTCCTTTAGATTTTAATAGCTTTCTTGTTGTTTGTAAATTGAGTCTCTTTAAGATGATCTGAAACTGACTTGGTGAAAAAGGTTTGCAGCGTGTAGCCTTTTAAAAGCACGCTGAAGGGCTGGAGGGGTAGCTCAGTGGCGAAGATCGAAGATCAATTGCTGTGCTTCAGAGCATTCAATTCCCAGCACCCACGTGGTGACTCACAGCTGTCTGTAACTCTAGTTCCAGGAGGTCCAGTGCTGTCTTCTGTCTTCTGTGAGCGACGCAGACGCAGACGCAGACGCAGACGCAGACGCAGACGCAGACGCAGACGCAGACGCAGACACACACAGACACACACAGACACACACAGACACACACAGACACACAGTGCGCATACATACATTCAGGCACTATACTCACACCCATAAAATATAAATAAATTCAAAATTTAAAAAGTATGCTAAATGAGTATAAGTACAAGCTGCTTTGAGAAACAAGCAACTCCCTATCTACTTATGCATACCTGGTTTAAAGTATGCAAATCAATAATTTTTTAGTGGAGTTTTGTGTATTCACAATAGTACTGGAAGGAAAAGTCTTCCTCAATTGCCTCCTGCTCTAGGTTTCTGGAGTCTATCAGTGAACATTTGTCACCTACAAGTGCATGGAGCCCTAAAGCCTTAAGTGGTCTAACCCCAGGGACTTGTTAGGTGGCTGGCCATTGTTTAACAACAGTGGCATGGGACCAAGGTCCTTTGTTTCTGAAGGTTAGTTACATAAAATTGTTATTTATTTATGATAAGATAGAGACACAGAAACCGTACCTTAAATCAGCTGGAATGTGGATGCTGATTGAGAGTCCTTCCATCATTAGGGCCCTTTGTTAGGCAAGGGTACTTGACCTCTGGGGCACAAGTTAGGCAATTAAGCTAAAGTCAGACAGAACAAGTGCAGTTCGATGCAGAAAAGACTGAAGCAGCCAACTATTTGTTGGTATAGATCCCAGCCCGGTGGCTGCAGAGATAAGGAGTAAGGATTCATTCAGTCTTATAATTTTCCTCCTCCCCATTAATCTATCTATCTATCTATCTATCTATCTATCTATCTATCTATCTATGAAAACCACAGCACACAGTTTGGCTTATCATAACTTTCCAATTAGCATGAGCTCATTAGCATAGCAAGAATGCGTTGTGAGTTTCAGCCCAAAAGTCATGCAACAGCATGGGTTCTATTTCCATCAAGACGAAGGAAGAGGGAATTCTGAACGTTTTGGTGGGCTCTTCAGAACTACCTCTTCCTTCGTCTTGATGGAAAATTAGATCTAAAAATTAACTTGGAGGGCTGGCAAGATGGCTCAGAGGATAAAGGCACTTGCTGCTTAAGCTGCTGCTACCTGAGTTTGATCTCCAGAACACACAGAGCAGAGAGAGAGAACCAACACTGGAACGTTGTCCTCTTACCTTGTGTGTGCTGTGGTACATGCCCCTCTCAAATAAATGTAAAAACAGTGGTTGACTTTGACTCTCTTATTATTTACTTTATTTATTTATTTATTTATTTATTTATAAATCACTTAATCTGTTGGCATCTCAGTTTCTGGAACAAACCGAGAGTTTATATGAGTTTATATGTGTAAAGACTACACACTCTTGGGTAAGAAAAGAAGATAATAAATGACTTGCCCATGCACTAGTCAGCTTTGCCATAGTCATGACTGTAAAAGGCAAATCTTGATTACTTATAATGTTAATTTCCCTACACTGGTTATTAGGGAACATGGCTCTGTTTTTCAGCTCCCAGTGTCCATTCATTATAGGGCCCAGGTTTGAGACGTCCCTACCCATGGCAGAGGAAGAAAGAAAGGGAGTCTGGGAAAACTTCAGCATTGCCACATCCATGAAGTTTTTGATCCAGTTGGTTAGGTCACTTGTCAAGGACAGTGACATGTAGGCCAGGTGAATCAGTGTGTGCCATGTTTTCTTCCAACAGAGGTCACTCAAGTCATTTGGTGACTGGAGGGCCTTCTAATTCTGTATGGGAAAGCAGAGCCAGCAGTTGGGGAGAACAGTATGTCATAATAGATTTTCCTGTCAATAAAGAGGTATGCAGCAATGGTTCGAGCTTATTCACAAAAGCACGCAGGTCAAGGAAGTTGAATCGTATTCACACAAATCCTTCCTTAGGAAAGTTCAAATCACCATTACTCACAATAACCTAAATGTGGGCTTCAAATGTTCAGCAGTGAATAAAAACTAGGTAGATAAGAAATGTGGGCCAGTCCAAGGGAGCTCTGGTTAGTTCATATTGTTGTTCCTCCTCTGGGGCTGCAAACCCCTTCAGTTCTTTCGGTACTTTCTCTAGCTCCTTCATTGGGGACCCTGTGCTTACCAGTACCCCCAGAGCTCCCTTGGACTAAACCACCAATCAAAACCACATGGTGGGACTCGTGTCTCTATCTGCATATGTAGCAGAGGATGGCCTAGTCAGTCATCAACGGGAGGAGAGGTCCTGTGGAGGTTCTATGCCCCAGTACAGGGGAATGCCAGGGCCAGGAAGCAGGAGTGGGTGGGTTGGGGAGCAGGGGGAGGAGGGAAAGGGATAGGGGATTTTTGGAGGGGAAACAAGGAAAGGGGATAGCATTTGAAATGTAAATAAAGAAAATATCTAATAAATCTATAAGTATGGGGCAAAAAGAAATGTGGACTAGTCAGACAGGCACAGAAAAAAGTAAAATATGATTACTTGCGGCTGAATGTTGAGATGCTGTGTTGAAAGCCTCGTGTCAAGAGGGACCACCATGGTGGTTTGTGTTGTCAGTGTGACCAGATTGAGAGTCATTGCAAAACAAGTCTCTGAGGATGACTGTGAAGGTTTATCTGGATCAGGTTAACTGGAGTGGGAACGCCACTCTAAATGTGGGTGCTCTTCTTGTGTGTGTGTGTGTGTGTGTGTGTGTGTGTGTGTGTGTGTGTGTGTGGTGTGGCTGTTCCAGAACTCAACCTAAGGAGAAAGCGAGCTGAGCACAAGTATTCACTAATATCTGTTTCCTGCCTGTGGACTCCATATCCATCCCTTGTAGGATTCTGCTTGGATGACTTCCCTACCAGGACCGACTGTGCCCTCAAACTAAGACAAAAGCAAGCCTTCCTGCCTATGTTGCTTTCATCACAGCCATGAGAAAATAAGCCAGCCCAACCACATATTGTATGAACTAATTTACATTGGCATTCAAAATAGACAAATCCAGGAAACAGGCTAGTGATGGCTATGGACTGAGGAGTGGGGTACGGGGTAACTGCTTTAGGCATTACAGTTCTTTGTGTGTCTTAGAGAAGTTCTGGAAACGGATGGTGTTAATAACTGGACAACCCTTTTAGTACTGAGACAATGGAGATACAAAAATCTCAAACTAACAAGCTACTTCTTTTTAAGTGAATGTTACAGCATATGAACTATATTTCAATCGGTAAAAATTTCCAAAGTTGGTAGGATTATTAAGAGGTTTTACTTTTTCATGTATTTCTATTCTGCCTGAATTTTAAAATAATGAACAAGTACTATTTTTATGTCAGGAGAGACAGAATGAAGACATCCTAATTAGGGGAAATACGCACAGGAAAAAAAAATCAGTTGTACACTGATAATCCCCTTGACCTTTCATTAGGATGCAATTCAGGTGGCTTGCTCTCAAGTACTTGCAAGTTAAAATCTGAACAGTCTTTGAGTGAGACACTCAAGAAAATCACCACAGAACTGTGTCATTAACCTGGAGGAGAACAATAGCGATGATGGAAATAGCCAAATCAGGAGAGAGTGAAGATAGGCTTCACCAGAGGTGTTAGAGGTCAGTGATACACTCCATGGGAAGTGCCTTTCCAGAGAGAAAGAGATCCCATTGGTAGCAGAGTCTCCTTGCTCTTCTTCCTTCACAGCAGATAAGCCAAAGCCCCACATTCCTCTTGAGTTGTACGATCACAAAAATGACAAACGAGTAAGTATTCTCAGGTCCAGGCTCTCCTTTCTCTGTTGGATGAATGTCTCAGCTAATATCTTGCTCAGAAGACAATGTGCTCTGTCCTGGGTTATGAGTGGAAGAACAACGATGGCTGGGTATAAATAAGATGGTTCCAGAAGATTAAGATGGAAGCTTAATGTAGAGTGGCCAGGCTGGCATCAGTGGGGGAAATCTCTGTGGGTTGATGGCCAAGATCTGGTGAGGATGGGTAAAGCTAAGTGTCTTAGCCAGGGTTTCCATGCTGTGAACAGAGACCATGACCAAGGCAACTCTTTATAAAGGACAACATTTAATTGAGGCTGGCTTACTGGTTCTGAGGTTCAGTCCATTACCATCAAGGCAGGCATGGCGCTGGAAGAGCTGAGAGTTCTATATCTTGTTCCAAGGGCAAACAGGAGAAGACTGGCTTCCTCAAGCAAATAGGAGGAAGCTCTCAAAGCCCACCCCTGCAGTGACACACTTCCTCTCATAAGGCCCCCCGCCTCCTAATAGTGCCACTCCCTGGGCTAAGCATGTTCAAATCACCACACTAAAGCTAAGAGCCACAGCTACAACTCCCCACACAGCCTACTCACTCTACAAGAATTCTTCTCAAGATCCAGAACGTGCCACAGGCCCCTCAGGGCTCCAAGGTGGTTACAGCATCCATTTCTCATCCGTAGTCAGTCCTTATCAATGAGCAATATGAAAGGAGGGTAATAATTCATAACCAAGGAGCTCCAAGAAGTCCAAAGTCAGATAGGCATGAAGCATATCCCAGTGAACACTGGAACCCTGTGCCTGGCACAGATTTAGAGAGAATTAGAACAGATGAGAGAGGCCAGCACAAAATCAAAAGAAAATTAGTGTTCAGAAAATTTGTACTTATGTGTAGGTGTGTGCAAGCACATATTGCTAGAAGGGGCGCAGCTTGGATTCTTTATAGATAGCATACCCTAAATGTAATTGTCCCAAGCATTCCAGCTATTCAGTTTCCTTCTGCAAGGTCAAATGGAGCTGGGGAAGAAATCATAACCCTGGTGACCACAGACTTGTTTTAAATGTTCTTGGGCCAGCAGCACTTAGGCAGGACTGTGTTCTGCAGCCTATGAATGCTCACCGCTTACTGTTTGAAGAAGGAAAGGGCAGTGGAGTGGTTGTCCCTGCCAACCCTGGCAAGAAAGTGCAAGGTCTTCCCTTGCTCACTTAAACTAATTTACCCAATGAAGAGCAAAACCAACTCCCCAAACAGCACTGCATCACTGCATCTCTGACCGTGTTTGGCCGGCATCACCAGGGAGATTATGCTAATTCCAATCTGCAAAGCAGATTACATTAGCAAGCTAAAGCAAGAAGCAATCAGTGTTTGTAATGTGGTGTTTTCTCCTCAGACCCACCTGACCCCATGCTACAGAGGTTGAATAAACTTTCAAGTCTGACATTGCAGATAGCTTAGGACACTGATGGTGTGATAACTTCTGGTGGCTCCAGGATTTTTTTCAATATAATCAAGAGAATTTTAAAAATATGCTTTAAGATGTTTCTTTGACCAGAGCAAAGGTTAGCCTGATAATGCAAATGAGTTCTTTATTCTTATTTTGCATTTGAGACACACATTTATTTTTAATTGATTGTGTGTGTGTGTGTGTGTGTGTCTTGTAAAACATCCCAGGCAGACCTGGAATCCATAATTCTCCTGCCTCACCCTTCCCAGTGTTAGGATTTACAGGTGTGCGCACCTGGCTAAGTCTTTTGTTTTCTTTTAATTAATTTTAATTGTGGTTAAAAGTAACCTAGACCTTTCTAGCATGCCTGAAGTCCTGGGTTTGCTGAATTACAAGACTAAAAAAGTAAAATAAAATTACCTCATTCAACATAAAGCTTATTATCTTAACATATTTTTATAGGATATCTTTGGATTTTGACAATATTTAGGCAGAGTGTAATTTCCACAGCTGGGGATATACTTGCTGACAAAGAGACAGAGAGAGAGAGAGAGAGAGAGAGAGAGAGAGAGAGAGAGAGAGAGAGAGAGAGAGAGAGAGAGAGAGAACTATTAATTTTATTTTGTAAAAATAAAATATCTATATATTTATTTCAAAATTAAATTAAAAAAATAAAGAATTTATTCATGTGTATGTTTTTCCTCTGTGCATGTCTATATATTATACATGTGTGGTGTCCAAGAAGGCCAGAAGAGGGCGTCATATCCCCTGGAAGAATGACATGATTTCTGATCCACCATGCAGATGCTGAGAATTGAACCTGGGTCCTCTGGAAGTGCTCTTAACCTCTGAGTCATCTCTCTAGAGTGACTTGCTGATTTTATTCACACATCTTAACATATGCCCAGTACCTAGTAGGTTTGCAACAAGTGTCTATAGTTAGCAAACATATAGGTGGTATACCATTGAATATATATTCCGCAAATCCCCTGCCCAGCCACTAGAGTAGGAGGAGCTAGATGACTCACCCACCTTTTCCTGGGCTTCTTCTGCAGGGGATGATGTGTGACGCGAAGGAAAACGGTAGCTCAGGCCAAAGGTCAGAAATTTCAGGGCACAAAGCTAATTGGCACAAAAGGATATGATTTGAGATTTCAGACGGCATTTAATACCTGCTGGCTACGCTTGATTAGAGGGCACCGTGTTCCCTTAATCATCAGCCACCTTCAAGTACTTACATCATCACAGCAACGGAATGTGGGCTGAGGGCAGCAGAGAGGACAGAGAAAGGGCAGTCTGTGTGGGCGGGTTGCAGCCAAAGCAGGAACAGGTAGACTGAGGAGAAGGCTCACTTAACATTTAAACATCTCAGCTAGCAGCTTTTAACCAGCACTGCTCAAGAATCCTTAAAACTCACCCTGGGCTGAGCCTTTCAGAGCAATAAGAATCTTTCCCCGGGCGGGGTGGGGGGGTGGGGGTGGGTGGGGGTGGGGAGTAACCGCACTGAATCACAGGTGTTTCTAAATGCCCCTTCCGTAATCCTAAGTGAGAGCCCTGCTTTGGGCTGGCAGCTGAGTTCCTTGCTAAATACAGAAAGGTAGAACTGACTCAGAAAAACTAACTCCACAGACAGCAGTGTCTCTCAAGCTCTCTGAGCTTTGGCATCACTGCGACATCAACAAAACACAAAAAGCCCAAAACCCCAAACAAACAAACAAACAAACAAAAACAACAACAAAACAAAACAACAACCACCACCACCCATCTATTTCTGCCTGGACCTGGTTCCCACAGGCTGCATTGAATTAATCTTTGCAGTAGCTTAGACTCTGAAATTTGAAAGACATTTCTCTCTATGTAGATAAGACACAAATGATTAGACACGGAGGAATGTCTAGCCCCAAAGCAGACGTAATTATCTTAATCTGCATTTTAAACACAATTTAAATTGTGGTAAAATCCACATGTCATGATTTACCATCTTAACCATTTTGAAGTGTTTAGTTTTGGAGTATTAAGTATGCTTGCAGTATTGTGCAACTGGTCTAGAATATTCTTTTCCTATTTTAAAACTGTAACTCTAAACTTGCTAAACCACATGCCCTGCCCTGCCTCCCTTCCCCCAAACCCTCAAACCCCACTGCATTTTCTATGTCTTTGACTACTCCAGGTCCCTTATGTAAGTGGATTATATAGTATTTGCTTTGCAGTGACTAGCTAAATTAGCATAATGTTCTCAAAGTGCATTCTTCAGCTTCAGGCTGTGCCAGAATTTTCTTCCTTTTTAAAACTTAAGAGAATCTCTTTGAGATCCTAGAGTGGAATTGAGAGTTGTCTGGGAATAGTCTGGGCCTAGTCTTTTGAGCAGTCATCATATCGTTTCCCATGAAGGTTCCAACTTTTCCAAGCCTTCGTCAATAATTGGTACATTCCGGTTTTTTACTTATTTGTTTACTTATTTATTTATTATGTGCTTGTGCATGTGTGTATGTCTATGTGTGTATGTCTATGTGTGTGTGTGTATGTGTGTGTGTGTGTGTGTGTGTGTGTGTATGTTTGTTTGGTCTAGAACTCGCTGATTCCAGGGCTGTGGTTCTCAACCTTCCTAAAGCTATGACCCTTTAATACAGTTTAATACCTCATGTTGGGGTGACCCCCAACTATAAAATTGTTTCATTACTACGTCATAACTGTAATTTTGTTACTGTTAAGAATCATAATGTAAATATCTGATATTCAGGATATCTGAAATGTGACCCACAAGTTGAGAACCCCTGAGATAGTGTGAATGCTTCTCTTTACCCCAGACTCCCATGACAAGGATCACACGTGCAAACTACCACGCCTACCCATTTTACTTGGGTTCTTTGACTTGAACACCGGCCCTTAAGCTTGTACGGCAAGAACTTTACCCACTGTGCTCTCAGCTCAGTCCTGGTTTTCAGTGCTCATTTTTTTGATGGTGGCCTCTTTAATCGGTGTGGCTAAGAAGCCACTCTCTCTACTCCCCAGGCTAATTGTTTGCATGCCAGGATGCCTCTTGGGCTATATCTTATCTAATATCTTATAGCAGTGATTCTGAGGCTGACTTTAACGTTTGCTTTTCCAGTTTTATATGTATAGCCACAAGGACATGAGCTCCTTTGTACACTATTATTCCCTAGTAGCCTGGGTGACAGGTGACAGGTGCTCTATGAGTATAGACTTGGAAGACTGATGTGATCCAATCCTGGGGTCCCATCTGGTCTGATGTGTACAAGTAGACAGAATAATAATAATAAAAAGCAAGGGAGTAGCCCAAAGCCATGACAAGGAAACCTGATCTTCAGAGCTGCCCAACATAAAAGGAAATCGAGACTAGATCTTCTTGTAACGCTTCAGTCTTTTACAGCACACATAGACTCTCTCTCACATTCCTCCCATCTCTATCTCCCCCACCAATCTTTTATTGGTGTGTCGCCTTATCTTTCATTTCAGGTTTCCTCCCGTGTCTTATTCGGTCATTCTCCTGGACTGAATCCAAAGTTCTGCAAGTGTGTAGGAAAGCGACATCCCCAACTGGCTGACTTGAAGCCAGTGACTGGGGTGTATTAAGGTTTTGCTGCTGTGAAGAGACACCATGACCATGGCAACTCATAGAAAGGAAAACATTAAAGTGGGGCTGGCTTACAGTTCAGAAGTTTAGTCCATTATCATCATGGCAAGAAGCCTGGTGGCATGCAGGCAGGCATGGTGCTGGAGAGTCACCTGAGAGTTCTACATCTGGATCTGTAGACTGCAAAGAAGAGACACACTGGGTCTGATTTGAGCATCAGAGACCTCAAAGTCACCCCCAGTGACATCTTTCCTCCAACAAAACCACACCTACTCCAGCAAGGCCACACCTCCGAGTATTGTCATTCACTGTGAGCCTCTGGGGGCCATTTTCTTTCAAAGCACCACACATGGGAAAAAAATGACATTTTCTATATAGTGGCAAGGCATAATCTGAGAACCTTAATATGTTAAGGGCTAGGCCTGGGGAGATGTTGTGTTTCCAAACTGTGTGAAATGCACTCGGATAAAGCGGCTTTCTCCTGGGACGCTGAGAAACAGAGCCTATGGCTCTAATCCTGTATGACTGTGACTGAGTCAGGTTTACAGAAGATAGGAAATGGGCCCAGCATGGCTTCGTTCATCTCCATAACTTCTCTACTGATGGGATTTATGGTGGAGGTATTATTATTCTTTCACAAAGTGAGCTTAAGCCTTCGGTCAAACTAGTCAGTTCCATAGAGCTTCCAGCACCACGAGGAAAGGCACAGGTCTGTTGTTATGCCTGTATTAAAAACCCCATTGTTTAGCAAGGACTGAGCGTTAGTCATGGGCGGTAGAGTCGCAGACACTTCACTCTGTTCAGGGAAGCAACAAGCCACTCATCCCCATCCACGTTGTTAGCTTTACTTTTCTAAGCACAGAAACTTATGAATGTTCCAAGTCTGATAGATTGAATGCGCATGGATAATTTTAATGAAGGTCATCTTTCTAGTAACCCCTGAGGGGGTGGGGAAATCTGAATTCAAATTCTTATTCTTGGACATTTATTCCCTGAGAAAGCTTTCCATATCCACAAATCCTTCTTGCAGCAGCATCCACGGACAGTTATGGGTTTTGACATGCTCTGTGTTTCTGATAGGAATTTTCTTTGGTTATTAGGAGAGAAGACCCGAAGAATTCTTATTCGAGAGAGAGGTTTTGTTTTTTTTTTTTTTTTACTTTTCCCTTATGGAAAGAAGAGAGTTGCTATAGCTCAGAGGCAAAGCAGGGAGGTACCATCCATTCCAGCCAAGAAAAAGTGAATTGCTTCTGGTGTTCCAGGCTTGTTAGAATAAAGAGAAACACATTTAAAAAAGGAATAACTGTACACTCTAGGTCAGGTTTGTGGCCATAGGTTCCATCAGAGACCACTTTAGGAATAGTAGCAACGACTGATGTCGCTGGTCAAGATTTTGATAAACCCTCAAATCCAGTTCTCTGCCTATGTGAAGTAGGGTCTGTAGAAAAAATAATAATCTCTCAATTTTACACTTTGCTAAGACTAAACTTTGCTTTTAACTCTTAAATAAAGGTAACATACATGCATATATGTTCATGTATGTATTTGTTGAGACTGTGGTTCACAAAAGTAGCCTAGGCAGCTCTTGAACTGTCAATCTTCCTGCCTCAGTCTCTTGAGTGTCGGGAGTACAGGTCTGTGCTGTCATACCTAGCTAAAAATTGTATATATTTATGGTGCACCATATGTATAGAATGGCTAAGTCAGGCTAATTATCATATTTTATGCCTCGCATAGTTTTTATTTTTCTATGGCGAGAACATTCAGGTTCTATCCTTTGGGCAATTTTCAAGCATATCAACCATCACTGTAGGTTTGAGTCATCCCACTGTATGGTAGACCTCTTGAAATTATTCCTCTTTAACTGAGATTTCATATCACCCTCTCTCCAAATCCCATTGCTCCCTAGATTCCAGTAAACACAATTCTGCTCCTTGCATCTATGAATCGACTTTCTCCACACCATATGTGAATGCAACAACACAGTGTGTCTACTATGTGTTAGCCTGCTTTGTGTGGGAGTGGTGTATGTTCTTGTTCATGTAGATGTGTGCATAGGTGTTTGCTGGTTTTCATGCACATGGGTGTGGAGTCCACAGGCCAACATCAAGCATCTTTCTCAGCTGTTTTCCACTTTATTTTTGAGACGGAAACACTCCTTGATCTGGAAGCTCATTGGTTTGACTAGACTGGCTGGCCAGTGAGCTTTGGGGATTCTCCTACCACATCCCTTAGCCTGGGATTGCAGGTGGCACATTCCATGTCCAGCTTTTACAACAGGACGTTAGGGAGCTAATCCAGAGTCTCATGCGTGACGACGCAAGCACTTTACTGACTGAGCCATCTCCCTAGATCCCATCAGTGTTCTGTCCCTGCAACACATTAGCTGAGATAAATCAATGTTAAAAGAGGAAAGGACTATTTTGACCCAAGGTCTATGATTGGTTGGTTCTGTGGTAGCTCAGCCAATCCCATTAGGGGACACATGATGCCCATTTGCCTAAGAAGAGAGAGTGGAAACAACCAGGTCCCACAATCTCCTTCAAGACTACTCTTCCAATTTCCCCTTATCTTCCATGAAGCCCTACCTTTTACGCTTTATCTCATAGCACCATGGGCCAAGTCTTTAGCATGTGGGAATTTGGGAGACCATTCAATATCTGAACCACAGCCAGGTGTCATGTTTATTTCACACAATAGAATGTGTTCCAGGTTCCTCTGTGTTGATGGAAATGATAGGATTTCCTTTTCAAGATTTTATAGTATTCCATTGTGTGTATATATAGCATATTTCTTTATCCATTCCTCCACTGATGAACACTTAGGTGCATTCTGTATGGTGGTAATCACAAGTGATGTGGCAATGGTCTTAAAAATATAAGTGCCTTTTCTACTTGCTTGGTTTCATTCCTGTTGGATTTATGCCTAGAAGTAGAATTGCTAGGTCATATGATGGTTACATTTGATAGTTACCTATTGAGAGACCTCCTTACTCATTTCCATAATGGCTGCATAAACTTACATTCTCACCAACATCATGCAATGATACCTTTTCTCTAGGTCGTTGGTGGCATTTGTTATCTTTTGACTTTTTTAAAAAGATATTTTTTAATTGAAATAGAATTATATTTCTTTCTCCCCTCTCTTTCTTCTCTCCTGTATCTCCCAGAGACCCTCCCTGGAACCTCCCCCACATCTCCTGTTCTCAAGTTGATAGCATCTTTTCTTTGATTATTAATATTATGCATACTAATATTAATGTTATATATAGTTATAGTTATAAGCACAAATACCCACACATACAATCTGTTGAGTCCATTTTTGTTGTTTGTATGTATATGGTTTTAAGGGTGACATTGGGTAACCAATGAAAGGTTCATCGCTGGGAAAAGCTAACTCTCCCTTTCCCAGCAGTCATTAGTTGACTATACTCTGTGTCTAGGGTTGGGTGGGACTCTGGGGACTTTTCCCCATTCTGCACCTTCATGGATACTGTCATTGTTCTGGTCTGGTTTATGGAGCCAGCTCTAGGAGAGACTGTTTCACAGCAGACTTCCTGGTATTCTGGCTTTTATGATCCTTCTTTTGATTTTTCTGACAATAGCCATTCTGACAGGTGTGCAGTGGTTCCTCCTTGGGGGTTTGATTAGTATTTCCTCAACGATCAATGTTGTTGAATGCCTTTGTATAGATGTGCTGGTTTTCTGAATGTCGTTTTTGAGACGTGCCTATTTAGACCCTTGCTCCTGTTTACACTGGTGTGTGTGTTACTGTCGAGCTGCTTCTGTATCTTGAATATTGACTCCTTGTCAGATGTACGTCTTACAGATATGCTCTCCTTTTCTGTAGACTGTCTCTTTCCGTGGTGGCTTGTTTCCCTAGCTGTGTAGAATTCACTGTATAGACCAGGCTGGCTTCAAACTCACAGAGATGGATCCCTCTGCTTTCCAAGTGCTGGCCTCAAAATGTAGGCCACCATGGCCAGCTAGTCTTACAGTTTTGTCTTATATTTATCTTTAAACAACTTGGAGTTTGGTTTAATTCCATTCTTCTGCATGTGGCTAGCCAGTTTTTCTAACAGTGTTTACAAAAAGATTAAAAATTTCCCTATTATGTGTTCTTGGCATCTTTGTTGAAAATTAATTGACTGCAAATATGCAGATTTATTTCCTTAATTAGGTAGGTCAAAGATCTTGAGAGGGCAAGGCATTGTAGGCTGTCCATCTGGTTCAGTTTTAGGAACACCATTGCCAGATAGCCAGCAGCAAGAGACCCTGGAAGTCAAATCACCCTGCTGTTATGCAACCATATCCACTCTGTTTTCGAAGTTACATTTGGTGGCTACCCCTCTGGGCATGCACCAAATCCACTGGGATCAGGGAACTAATTTCAGTAGCAGTGTCTCCCACTTCATCTTCAGGGTCCCGAAGACATTCAACGAAGTGTTCTTCAAGGAGTCGGGTACTTCAGCAATGTTTTTCTCAAAGCATTAGAAAAGAGAATTTCTTCTGGGCTTATTTTGGGTGTGTGTGAGATGTGGAAATTTGTTCTGATTTCTCTACCTCTCTGGAGTCTTGGCGTTTTCATTTCCTTAGCAATAAGCCACAGTAGAATACAAACTCGACTCAACCAACTGACTTAACAATCTTGCAAGCTACGTCCAATGAATCCTGAATTTCTGGTTAGCGTACCCAGGTTAACAATTTGGCACATACTCTTTTTTTCCCTGGTAGAACACTCTGTATATAATCTAATCTTCTGCCAATGTTAATTAGGAAAGCTTGCAGTTCTTTTGTGGTGTGAATCATTTCTTTCCAAGTTTCCTTTTTTAAAATTGGCTCCTCTGGGTTCCTCTGATTCTGGAATCTGGATGTGGTCGTGCTTAGCTGGGGTGAAAGACACTGGGGAAGGACACGGGGAGAGTTAGAACTCCGATACGGAGCGAGGGATTCGTGGGAGACCATTAGACGGCTTTTCCCTTGGTTCAGGAGATGCTATGGTGTTAGAGGTGCCAAGTCCCGGCGCCTCCCAAATGCCCTCATTCTGACTCTGGTGGCCTTTTCTTTTCACACTCTGACTTTCATCAAAGAGATCTGTGAGGACATAAATTCAACCCTCGATAGAAATGAAGTAACTGGCTGCATTTTCATTGTGCATTTGGTTTTGGTTCTGGTAGTTTTATGCATCTAAAATATTACAAAGTCTGGCCTGGGAAATGTGTTCAGTGGCCGAGGACATTGTTAGATGCATGAGGCCCTGGGTTTGAATCTTAATCCCACAACAAAACAAAATAAAAATAAACTTTGATGGAGGCCTAGAAGCATCCAATTTTTCTAAAAATCTGTTTTATCTTTTAACATTTTCAACCTGTTTTGTGTGTAAGTGGTGTGGAGACCAGAGGTCACAATTAGGTGTTTTCTTCAAGTGCTCTGCACCCTATTATTATTATTATTATTATTATTATTATTATTATTATTATTATTAATCTTGAGATAAGGCCTCTTACTTAACCCGGAACTTAATGGCTTGGCTACACTGGCCGAGCAGCCAGCCTCAGGGATCTACTTGTCTCTGTTGCCATGGCACTGGGATTATAGGTGCATACAAGTCCAGCTTTTTATGAGAGTGATCTGAACTCTGGTCCTCATGCTTGCTTGCATGTGTGTATGAGCTCCCAAAGAGACCAGAGGTGTCAGGACCCCTGGAGCTGGATTTACAGGCAGTTCTGAATTATGTAATGTCTATGGGAGGAACTGAACGCTGGTTTCCTGCAAGAGTGGCATATTGGCTGTTGAGCAATCTGTCTAGCCCTTCCATCTTTTAATTTGAGAATTCCATACACTATCTCTTCATTGTATTCATTCTCCTTGCCCACCTCTCCCCGGATCCTCCTCCACCTATCTTTGTTTGGCAAAAGTCACCGGCACTAATAGAGCCAGCCGTCCCAATCCATAGGTCACACGTTCTCCGGTCCACACAAAGCCTTATTTTAGCAATCAAAATGGAATCCCAAGTCTTTACCTTGGCAGATGTTTTCTTCAAAGTCACCATGGGTAGTCAGGCAAGCAGCTGCTTTATCAGTGTATGTACCATGAATTGCAAGTGCCCCATCAGCTAATGATACCCAGGCATCACTTCAAACTCAAGTAGGTCACACAGCCAATATAAGGACACAGTGTCGTTGAAGTTTGTTTGTTTGCAATTACATCCGCTCTAGTTTTGTTTATTGGTCAGACTTCCTTAGTTGCAGGCAATGGATTTCCTCTGGTTGCTTTAAGGAGAAAAGAATTTAAAAGGGATAAGGGGGTTGGAGAGTCACCTCTAAGGCTGCATAGGGCAGCCTTCAGGCATAACCTCTGCGTACTTCCACACTCCCAAAGGGGTGTGGCTCCCAAAGGGGTGTGGCTACAGCATCAGTTGTGATCGGGAATCCAACAAAAATCACTGGTTCTAGTCTATGCTAAAAATACACATGACTCCTGTCCCATCTCTCCCCCAGTTACCTCAGTTCTGAATCAGCCCAATGTGGATGCATTTTCTTGGTGGAATTTCAATCAAATGCAGGCACCTGAGCACAAAAGATGGCAAATCCAGCTTTTCTTTTTGCCTTTTTTTTTTCCTTACAGTTTTAGGGATCAAAGTCAGTATGTCATACCTGCTAGGCAAGCATTCCGCCACCGAGCTGCACCCTGCTCTAAATATAGTTTAAAACGCTGTTCAAAGGGCAGGATCAACAGAATGGGAAATCATCAAAATATTAAAAAGGTGTTTAATATATTTTTAGAGATCTAGGAAAGAGGCTGGAGAATAGAGGTGAGCAGCAGAAAAGTGTCTCCTAGGATGAATGATAGGCTCCAGAGTATTATTTGATAAGGAATGTACATGCAGGGAAAGATAACCAATAGGTATTTTAACCATGTCTCTGCCTATAAATATCTACAGTAACACACAATTTAGTGACAGAATATAGTCAGAGGAAAATGTGAAGCAATTTTTGTAATTATGCAAATCATAGTCTATAGATACAAACCTAGATGGTTTAGTTCAATCAACTGGTGTGGCCTCTGGGTGTAATTAAGAGATGCATTAAGAGACTAAGTGGATCAGTCAATCAAATGTCTGCTGTGCAAGCAATCGGACCTGGGTTTGGATCCTTGGCATCCACGTAAAAGACAGGCATGGTGTGGCATGTGTCTGTAACTTCGATGCTAGTGGCTGGTGGAGACAGGAGGATTCTTGGAGTTCATTAGCCAGACAGTCTAGCTGAATTCATGAGCTCCAGGTTCAGTGAGGAAACATGTCTGATCTTAGCTCTGAGGGACATACTGATGAACATGCGCCTGCACCAAAACATAATTCTCTCTCTCTCTCTCTCTCTCTCTCTCTCTCTCTCTCTCTCTCTCTTCCCCTCTCAATGCAATAAATGCGACCTATATGAAATTGTTGTTAGCATTAATAGGGCTTACTGCTTAAGTGAGTGTGTGTGTGTGTGTGTGTGTGTGTGTGTGTGTGTGTGTGTATTTCTGTGGTGCTGATGGCTATGCCCAATGCACATTAGGCAAATTCTCTCCCACTGAGCCCTTAGCCCGACAAACTGTTTCTATACACAGTGGTACATTCTAAGACAACAATGAAAACTGTAGTTCAGAAAACACAACTTAGAAACACAGTCTTCTGTCATCTTTATCAAGGCTCGTGTGTTGTGTGGACATGGCTGTACTTGCAGGATTTTTGTGACTGGCGACACTGCAGGCTCATTTAGAGCAGCATCAGTGCATCATTTGAGTAAGGTGTTGTGTCAGCTACCATGGCTATGAACTCAGTTAGGTGAAAAGAATTTTCCACTCTAACCACTGAAATGACTGTCTGTTGTTGATTATTGTTTATGACTACATCTCTCTACCTGTTTGTCTGTCAATCTATCCTGTTTTGTCTGTCTTTCTGTCTATGTGTCTATGTATGTATGTATGTATGTATGTATGTATGTATATGTGTGTCTATATCTATTTATTTATCTATCTATCTTCCTATCATCTATCAATCTATTGATTTACTGTAAAAAGTGGCTTATATAAATTACATAGACTAAGATCTTCAAAGATCTGTAGTTGGCAGGTTGGAGACTTAGCCAGTCATGTGCAGTCATACCTGAGTATGAGAGCAAGTGCTCAGTTTGAAGATAATTTGGGTAATAAGGAAGATTTTTTACTGAGTTTTTTTTTTTTAACTAATCCTAAGAATTTGGGAAGCTGAGGCAAAAGAATCAGGAGTTCAAGGCCAGCCTATTATTTTTATTTCCTTCAGCAATTTAGATAGAGCCCATCCACGCTGAACAGGGACATAACTCAGGCTACCAACCAAAATAGTAACCTCATCCAGAAATACTCTCAACCAACAGACTCAGAATAATGTTTAACCAAGTGTCTGAGTCCCTTGGGGCGGGGGGGGGGGGTCCAATCACGTTAACATATAAACCTAATCTTAGCAATATGTTACTTTCTTTTATATGCTGCGACGCATCTTAGTATGAGGTATAAAAATGAGTTTTCAATAATTGCAAAAGACAGATGTCCGTGACAAATTGTAATCCCTTAACTCAGATATTGACCCAGTTCAAGAACAATGCCTTGGGAGTGTTAGTTGCTGCTAGACATATGTGCATGGACTGAGGCGGTAGGTTGATAACAAGTTTAGAGAGCAAGATAATTTAGTCTAGGCACAGAGTGGTCGGATTGCTATTTAAGAGTAAAGAAGGAAAGAAGGAGTGAATAGGATGTTGGGGCTTTAAGAGAACCTTTTACTGTTTCATAATTTTGTTGAAATTCTCTAACTCCCTTTTTGCTCTCCTTTATACTTGTTCTACTTAAGGATTATTGGACTGACCTTTCATGGGCTTTGTGCATTATTTCTGCTTTTTAAATACATCTACCACTATGCTCGTTATCAAGTTATACGACACCTGGCAGGACCCTGATGTAATGTCCTGCTTCTGTTTCTAGTCATCTGAGCATTTGCTCACACGGCTGAGATCACAAGGTGAGCCCCCTGTGCTGCTCTTTGTTTCTGGATTGGAATGTCCAATGAGCAGAGTTTATACAGGAATCTTACTTCTAGCCTGAAGCTGATGAATAATGCATGACTCTCTGACTCATCCAAAGCGTGGTAAACAGAACCCAAACAGTTGGCCATCCCCTCAGCCATCCGCAGACAGTGGTCCCAGGCCCTAGCAACTGTGAACGGCAATATTTGAAGGTAGCGGTGGAAATTGTCGGTGCTGGTTATCTTTAGCATCGTCCATATGTTTACTGGCACACTGTTAAGTCAGGAGGGTGAGCACAAGCAAAGAGAAAAAGAAGGCCTGATTACTTACTTCACTTTCTGTTGCCCTAACACATTGCCACAGACTGAGTACTTTATAAAGAATAAAGGTTTATTTGACAGTTCTATAGGTTAAGAAGTTCAAGGCTAACATCCTGTGAGGTACTTCTTCGTGCAAGCCTCATCTACTGATTTCCTGGGTGGCATGGGAGATCCCTTGGGAGGCACAACATTGAGCATAAGTCTCTTCTATCTCTCTTTTCTAAGCCACCATCTTCTTTGGATTAGAGCTCCCTCCTTCTGCCCTGGGTTAATCTCAATTACCCCCCAAAATTCTAATTATACCTTCAAATATAGTCAGATTTAATTTTCATCCCTTTTTAAAAAAATACTTCCCAATGGCGATTAAATGTCAGTGAGCTGAGGTAGGGATGGATTATTGAAAGCATGATGTTAGGTATCTTGAGTCAGTGGCTACCGGAGGTGTCACCCACTTATGGGAGGTGTCACCCAGTTGCCTTTTTTTTTTTTCATCACGCACAGGGGTTTCTTCCCTGAACCTCCTCCAGTTAACTAATTGAAGTGTTATATAGCAATTTCCTTAAAACTGAATCATTCTATCCTGGGGGAAACTCATTAAGATCCAGACAGTTCCAAAAAGAGGCTGAGATGTCTCTACTTATGGGGAATCTGACACCGTCTTCTGGCCTCCACAGAAACTAGTGTTGCGTAGACACACGTGAAGGAAAAACTCTCATACCCATTTAAAGAAATGAGAGAGAGAGAGAGAGAGAGAGAGAGAGAGAGAGAGAGAGAGAGAGAGAGATCTTAGTTTTCATCAAAAATATCCATTTACTTATTGGGTTAACTCTCACTACCCCTAAGTGTCTTTTCTAGGTGAAGTGTGACCCAGGATAGGAACCCTTACGTCCTTTTGCTCTGATCTGAATGGACCTGACCTGTGGGCTTTCTGGCCTTTGCCTACCCTAGCTCACACCATTTCCTGGGAGGCATGGGGAATCACTTGGGAGGCAAATTATTGAACTTAAGTCTCTCTTTTCTTTTTCTATAAAGCCACAGTCTTGTTTGGATTAGGGCTGCAAGCTCCTGTCCTCTTAATTGCCTTCCAAAGAGGAAACCTGCTTCTGCCTCCATGCAGGGACTGACGTTTTGGGTTGTATGCGTTTGACTCTATCCCAGATCACAGACGCCCATCGATGCCTCATCCCATCAGATTTTAATGAATCCAGGTACCAATTAGATTCTCTCCTAAAAATGCACAGGCACGCATCACACACACACACACACACACACACACACACACACACACACACACACAGAGAGAGGCCATGCACACAGATATTTGGCACCTAGTAGAGGGCTTCTGGCATCTTTATCTATCACTCTCTGGCCACAAGGTGACACAATGAAAGTGTATCGCCCAAAACGCGGAAAGATGGATTTTTCTCAAGCGGATTTCATCTTCTGCTCGTTTGCACACACGGCCCTACTGAACACACTTTGGTAAGCAGCGAGAGAGGCAACAGATACAGATAAGAAAAAGCATCCCCGGGTGAGGATGAGAGTAAACGACCGCACTCTGTGCAAGCCAATTCCGTGCAGAACCATCCATCCCGCAGCCTGCAGAGGGAGTTCCCAGCCTCCATGCCAGACTTTATCACGGGAGCACGTGGGTCTCCTTTCAGGTTCAATAACTTGCGCATGACTTAGCAACTGAAACAGCTGAAAAGCTATTGGATAAGGACCAGGGGAGTGGGAACTTCTCCGAGCCTTTCTGTGTATGTAGTTCTCGGACTGTGTACGCAGTTCTCAGAGAGTCGTTCTGGTTAATCTTGGCAAGTTGCGCGCTTGAGTCTGAAGCCAACTTGTGGGAGCTTGGAGGCACCGGTCTGGTTCATCTTGCCTTGGGTCTGTCACAGGTGATGAGTCCTCTGAATAGTCTAAAACTGCTCAGAACCTCAGTGCTGTAGTCTGTAGGTGCAGAATCCCTGCGTTAATGTGTTGTCAGAGAGAATAAAAAAAAAAAAAAAAAAAAAAAAAAAAAAAAAAAGGACAGAGTCTCAGGTCCAGAGAGGAGCTGTGTTTTGTTCACAGTTGACCTGAGGAAGATTGTGGTTGAAGTGAAAACCTTCCAGGAAGGAATTAAAACTGGGCACAGTTAGCATCTCTCACCATCAAATTTAATTTAATAAACTATTGTCACTAAAAAGGGAACTGAAGCCGGGCAGTGGTGGCACACGCCTTTAATCCCAGCACTCGGGAGGCAGAGACAGGCGGATTTCTGAGTTTGAGGCCAGCCTGGTCTACAGAGTGAGTTCCAGGACAGCCAGGGCTACACAGAGAAACCCTGTCTCGAAAAACAACAAAAAACCTCCAACAACAACAACAAAACAAAAGAAAACAAAAAAGGGAGCCGAAAGCTTCTATACACACAGATTTGACATATTGGTGATAGATGACATTACACAATGTGTTGCAGGAAGGTACTTCTTTAGCCAGGTTAATGAAGTAATAGATTGTGGGGGGCTGGTGGTATGGGGGTAGGAACCAGTAATTGAGAGACAGTGATTACTCTTTCTACACAGCAAGTTCTTGGGCCCTGAATTTTGCTCTGTCCTTCCATACTGCTCTAGCTCACTGATGGCCCAGAAATCTTTTGATTTTTCTAAAAACCATTAGCTTTCCGCACTCTTTCTTTTGTTCTTCCAGCGTCTGCCTCAGGAACTATTCCATCTTTGGGGCTCACTCCCTTCTTTCCTAATAGTGTAACTATGCATTCTTCAGTTTATCTATCCATTCCTTGTAACTCAGAGATGCTATCCCAGGGCTAGTCCTTGTCTTGTAGTAGCAATGCAGTGGCTTTCCTGACACCAGTGGGGAGCTCTGGCTTCATTCCTGTTCCCGAACCTAGGGGATGCAAACTAGGTCAAGCCTACTCTCTGCTTATAGCTATTTGCTATTGTTTTTATATTTTAAAGTTACATGTATTCATTTATTTTTAGTGCGTACATGTGTACATGTGTGTGTGCGTGCACGTGTATGTGTGTGTATGTATGTGTGTGTGTGCATGCATGTGTTCTTTTAGGAGGATGCTACAGCAAGACACCACTATCTTGGAAATGCAGAACAGCCCTGACTTGGACAATTGTGACTGTGGTACCTCGTTGTGGGGATTCCCACCCTCCAGAACTATGACTATATAGCTCTTCACTTTGTAATTTACCTGGTCTGGGTCATTATACTCCAGCAGCACAGCAGGGACCAAGATGTGGACCAATTGTCCTCTGTCTTTGGTACTGTCTTGGTTTTGAAGCTGAAAACCCTGCACCTCAGGAAACCCTCTAGCTGTGGTCAAACTCAACACAATTCTAAGCGAAGTGTTGTAAATAATCCTCTGGCTGCTTGAGTACCCAGCGACGTTTGCTTCCACGTGTTTTTCTTTGTATTCCTTACAGGTAAAAGTATGATGGTGTAGAGAGGGTGTTAAATTGAATTTGGATGCAGGTGCCGGTCTGTTAGACCACTGAAGAAGCAGAGGTTCACTGGCAGGTCAGTGAGCTTCGGTGTTTTCCTCTGAACAGCATAGAGGTTAGGCTTCCTGTACTCTGGCATAGGACCCAACTTCTACAATGGTACTTCTGAAGGAATGTGATAAACTAACTCACACTAAAATTAGTACTCCTAGATAACAGTTAGTAGGTGAATAGATCAGATAGACTGTTGCAGACAATGCTAACATCTACGGCAGACACTTCTATCGTCTTCCTCTGTCCTTGGTTTTTCATGCCCATACTTTCTTTCCTTTCATCTGTAGATTAGGTATTTATGTCTGTAAAGTTTGACTTGTACAAACTCACATAGAAAATGGTAGATCAAGGATCGGGGAGACAGGGAGATGGTTCAGCCAATGGAGGGTGTATTGTGCAAGCCTTTGAAGACCTGGGTTTAGATCCCAAACACCCACATACAGCAGCTGCATGTGCGGTTCAAACATTTCATCCCGGTGCTGGTCCGTGGGTGGTCACGGGACTGAGAGAAGACGTTCCTTGGGGCTTGCTGGCTAGACAAGCTGCATCCAGGAGTTTCATGTTCAGTGAGAAATTATCTCAAAAGGAAAGGTGGAATGTGATCAAGGAAGATACATGATGTCGACTTCAGGTTTACACATGTATGTGTATGCATGTACACATACAAATAAACCACACATACAGAGAGACACACAGACACACAGACACAGACACACACAGACACACAGACACACAGACACACAGACACAGACACAGACACAGACACAGACACACACACACACACACACACACACACACACACACACACACACACACAATCAGAACTTAGGAAATCTGACTTTCCAGTTCCAACTTAAACTATTGGTCTTCATGGCTAGAGACACTGACAGCCAACATGAGAAGGTCATTTCTTTTTCCACTAAAGCCCAAGACATAGGAAATGTTGGCTATTGGAATGGTAAGTGTGTATCCCATGCTGATAAATATGGTCCCGTGTTTGAGAAATGTTTTTAGTTCATAGCAAGTCCTTGTTCAAGACACTTGCTAAAGGGTGGTGGGACCTGATTGAGTGGTAGAGCCTCCCCCACTGCTATGGTTTGGATGTTGTTCCCTGAAGGGCTATCTAAAAAGGCTTAGTTCCCACGGTGATAGTTTGGGGAGCTACTTTGGACTTTTAAGACGTGGTGTCTGAAGGTGGTCCTTAGGTCACTGGGGACACATCCTTAAAGGGATCATGAGAGTCTCCTTCAGTCCTTTCCTGGCTGAAGGCATGAAAGTGGCACTAATACAGACTCTGTCATGGTGTTCTATTCTTGCTTGGAGCTAAAGGAAAGAGGATGCCAGATCTTGGACTTGAAGCTCCAGGTTGTGAGCTACAAAACCCTTTTTCCCAATAAGCTGATTGCCTCAGGTAGTTCATTGTAGTAACACGACCATGACGAAAGTTCCAGTGCTTACTCTTTTCTTTCTCCTTGTTTGGTAAGTATAGAGTATTCTTTCTGCTCACTACAGGACTCTTGGTATACGTTAGGCATTGTTAGATGTGGAGGGTCACTACTAACAAACTGCTTGCCCTGCCACTTCCTGAAAAACATTTCACTTAGACCCTCAAAGCCTGTGGAAGGGAAGGACTCGACAGGATCCCTACTGGTTCTGTTTCTTCTCCTTTACAAGGGATGATTTGAAACACAGAGACACAAGGCATCCAGGAATGGTGGTGTATTCTGACAGTCCTAACACTCGGGAGGTTAAGGTACAAAGACCGTTAAGTTCAAGGCCACCCTGAGCTACATACATAGTGAGTTCCATCCAGACCAGCCTGAAATATATAATGAGTCCAAACAGCCGTGTTCTCTCTGTTAGCTGTGCACAGACTTCCCCTTAACTTTTCTTTCTGACTCCTTGTGAAAATAGTACTATTTCATGGTCTGTGTATATGCTGGCAGAGAGGAGAAATTAAATGTTTTTTTTTTCCCGCTAAGCCCAAACTAATTAACAACATTTGTTTTATTGTGACCGCGTATGTGAAAGTATGCAAAAGTAAATTTGTATTCTGAGAACGTGATAGCTTTGGTCTGCAGTGTTAAAGAGTTACCAGTTCTTGGGAAGTCACCATATATTTACTCTAAATTCTCCAGAGAGTGGTGAATGGGAACAGCAGACCTGAACAAGGGCCCACAGCTATGGCCAGCAGAGCCACCAGACAGGAGCTCAGGCACTCTAAAACTGAGCCCTGACCTACTGCTCCTGCCTGCTGGATCAAGGTGAAACTTACTGACCTGGCATTTAAAATATTTCACTATCTGGTTCCATCTTCCTCTGTTGAGTGGCTGTCTCAACTTCTCTGGTTACAGTCAGTTTCTTTCCCCCTGGGTTTCTTTGCTGTTTTGCATATATTTTTGTAAATCAGGTCATTCATCACAGCACATTGTAATTGTATCAACATGGCTCTCTCCTTCATTAGATTGTGTTTTGTTTTATCTTTGTGATGACTTTCCAGTTTCAGGGTCCGGCACATGCTTGTCCCACAGGAAGTACTGAATAGGTTCTTCCTGGATGACCACATGATGGCTCTTCTATCCGTTAATATTTATTGTGCACTTACTATGCTCATTGCAGATGTATATGGGCAAAGACAGGAATATGATGGGGTCGAGCCCTCAGGAAACATATAAAACTGAAGGCCCTGACCCATATGCCTATGAGAGTTTGGAGAAGAGTCATTTGAATTGGGGCTGAGTGGGTGGAGCCAGTGTAGGCAGCATATGAAAGGCTTTGGACAGATAGAATGTTGGAGAATCTAGGCTGAGGAAAAGTCATATTAGTCATATTAGTACACAGTAATTTCCCTATAACAAAAGGAGCTGAGAGTTCTGGTCTTGCCAGAACTCAGAATAGTAGGAAGATTGCTTACTATTTAAAAATCCCAAATAAATCCCATTAATACCAATAAGTACTTTCTCACAAGTTGCTTATATTTGCATCCTCTAAGCAGGAGGGGTGATTAATCATCTCCAAATTGCTTAAGGATATGAAACAGGGTGTTTACAGGACTTTAACAGCAGAAAATGCTTGTCGCAAATTAACTATTTACAGTTTACTTTTTGAATATTGTTTCTGCTGGGGCTACACAGTAGATAAGAGTGACGGTAGGTATCAACTTTGGCTGAAGAAATAGAAAAATACTCAGAAAAATACTCTAGTTTCTTTGGAAAGTTATTTATGTCCAATGATGTTCTGCTGGGGTATACAGGTGAAAGGATGTCTTGCTAAAGCAAACATGTGAAAGGCTGTTTTCCTGAAGGAGACACAGGTGAAAGGATGTTTGGATATAGCAGATACATGAAAGGACACTTTATAAAGGAATATAAATCTGATCCCACAGACAGTGGGAGACAAGCACTGAGCCTTGGTTCGGTTTGCTCTGCCTTGCTATTCTTCACATGCATGTATTGGTTCGCCTTACATAGTATTGTTGACCTCAATTTGTGGTAATGATGCCATTGAGAGACTCTTGCCCAAGAACTGCTTGTGAGGTTCCTGCAGCAGCTTGGTGCCTCTGCAGCCTCACCTTAGGCTGGTTGGTGAGCATGGAGATCTCTTCTGGACTGAACTACAGCTGCTGGTTCATGCCTGGTGTCTGCCTGCTGTGAGGACTGGACTGTAACTGCCCGTTCATGCCTGGGGTCTGCCCGCCTACAGGGATGATCTGCAGCTGCTGAATCCTATTTGATGCTTGCTGTGGGACTACTGCTGAGAAAGAAGATCAAGCTTGCCCCCAAAGAACTACTGCTGAACAGGTCTACTTCTCCCATATCCTAGTAACTTTTCTACTATCTCTGCTGGGTGGTGGGCTAGAGGAGGTTGAACCCTTATTAAACATAGGTTGCAAAATATTTATGCCTACAGTACTCCAAAGCAGAAGCCATTTCTAGCTTGGTTTGTGGCATAGGTGTGTCATTCCAACCACTCAGAGGTTGAGGCAGGAGGATTATAAGCTTAATTGCAACACAGTTTTAATGGGCTAGGCTTTTAACACAAGGCCAGTAAACACCAAATTTTAAAATAAATACTTGTATATATACTTGTATTTTTTAAATAAAAAGAAACAAACACAAATTTGTTATTTCTCTCCTATTTCTTTAAGAAACAAGCAATAATCAAATATAAATATTGTTAATGAACCAATGACTTGCAGAAACCATGGAGAGTACCAGACCCTGTATATAAGATATCATCACCCACTTCCTTAGATAAAATCTAATTTTAAAATAGGCACAGCAAGAAATTAACAACAAAACAACAATAAATTAGAACAGTTGCAATAATATACTACAATAAAAGTTATCTGATTAGAGTATCACAAAATACTTTGTGTTACTTGTTCTATTGCTAACAACTTTTAGTTACTTGTTCTATTGCTGTGATAAAGTATACTGATGAAAGCAACTTAAGGAAGGAAGACTTTATTTCAACTCACAGTTCAAGGGTGAAGTTCACTGTGGTAGCAAAATCATGGAGTCTGCATATCTGGTCACACTGTGTCTATAGTAAGGGGGCACAGCTGGCCACACTGCCTGCAGTAAGGGGGCACAGCTGGCCACACTGCCTGCAGTGAGAAGGCACAGCTGGCCACACTGCCTGCAGTGAGGGAGCACAGCTGGCCACACTGCCTGCAGTGAGAAGGCACAGCTGGCCACACTGCCTGCTGTGGGAAGCCGCCCCCACATTCGCCGTCACAAGATGGCGCTGACATCCTGTGTTCTAAGTTGGTAAACAAATAATCTGCGCATGAGCCAAGGGTATTTACGACTACTTGTACTCTGTTTTTCCCGTGAACGTCAGCTCGGCCATGGGCTGCAGCCAATCAGGGAGTGATGCGCCCTAGGCAATGGTTGTTCTCTTTAAAATAGAAGGGGTTTCGTTTTTCTCTCTCTCTTGCTTCTCGCTCTCTCTTGCTTCTTACACTCTGGCCCCATAAGATGTAAGCAATAAAGCTTTGCCGTAGAAGATTCTGGTTGTTGTGTTCTTCCTGGCCGGTCGTGAGAACGCGACGAATAACAATTGGTGCCGAATTCCGGGACGAGAAAAAACTCCGGACTGGCGCAGGAGGGATACTTCATTTCAGAACCAGAACTGCGGATCACGTTTATAAAGGTTCCCGTAACACAGACTGTTGAGAAGGATTCAACTGCCGAATTCAGAACTCATCAGCTGGGGAACGACGGTGATAAAGGTTCCCGTAAAGCAGACTGTTAAGAAGGATTCAACTGTATGAATTCAGAACTTTTCAGCTGGGGAACGAGAGTACCAGTGAGTATGTTTGGCCTTGAATTTTTTCTGGTGTTAGGAGCCCTTTTGTTCTTTTTCACATGCTATCAAGTGATTAAGATAGGGCTGAAAATTCTAGAGGAAATTCAGGACAATCTATCAGAAGTAAAGCGGGGAGAGAGAGTAGGAACAAAGAGGAAGTATGGTACACAAAATAAGTATACAGGCCTTTCCAAGGGTCTTGAACCCGAGGAAAAGTTAAGGTTAGGTAGGAATACCTGGAGAGAGATTAGAAGAAAAAGAGGAAAAAGGGAGAAGAAAAAAGATCGATTAGCGGAGGTCTCTAGGAGATACTCGTCACTAGATGAGCTCAGGAAGCCAGCTCTTAGTAGCTCTGAAGCAAGTGAAGAATCCTCCTCTGAGGAAACAGACTGGGAGGAAGAAGCAGCCCATTACCAGCCAGCTAATTGGTCAAGAAAAAAGCCAAAAGCGGCTGGCGAAAGTCAGCGTACTGTTCAACCTCCCGGCAGTCGGTTTCAAGGTCCGCCCTATGCGGAGCCCCCGCCCTGCGTAGTGCGTCAGCAATGCGCAGAGGGGCAATGCGCAGAGAGGTGCGCAGAGAGATGCGCAGAGAGGCAGTGCGCAGAGAGGCAGTGCGCAGAGAGGCAGTGCGCAGACTCATTCATTCCCAGAGAGGAACAAAGGAAAATACAACAGGCATTTCCGGTCTTTGAAGGAGCCGAGGGTGGGCGTGTCCACGCTCCGGTAGAATACGTACAGATTAAGGAAATTGCCGAGTCGGTTCGTAAATACGGAACCAATGCTAATTTTACCTTGGCGCAGTTAGACAGGCTCGCTGGTATGGCACTAACGCCTGCTGATTGGCAGACGGTTGTAAAAGCCGCTCTACCTAGTATGGGCAAATATATGGAATGGAAAGCGCTTTGGCACGAAGCTGCACAGGCGCAGGCCCGAGCAAACGCAGCTGCTTTGACTCCAGAGCAGAGAGATTGGACTTTTGACTTGTTAACGGGTCAGGGAGCTTATTCTGCTGATCAGACAAACTACCATTGGGGAGCTTATGCCCAGATTTCTTCCACGGCTATTAGGGCCTGGAAGGCGCTCTCTCGAGCAGGTGAAACCACTGGTCAGTTAACAAAGATAATCCAGGGACCTCAGGAATCTTTCTCAGATTTTGTGGCCAGAATGACAGAGGCAGCAGAGCGTATTTTTGGAGAGTCAGAGCAAGCTGCGCCTCTCATAGAACAGCTAATCTACGAGCAAGCCACAAAGGAGTGCCGAGCGGCCATAGCCCCAAGAAAGAACAAAGGCTTACAAGACTGGCTCAGGGTCTGTCGAGAGCTTGGGGGACCTCTCAGCAATGCAGGTTTAGCGGCTGCCATCCTTCAATCTCAGAACCGCTCCATGAGCAGAAATAATCAGAGGACATGTTTTAATTGCGGAAAGCCTGGGCATTTTAAGAAAGATTGCAGAGCTCCAGATAAACAGGGAGGGACTCTCACTCTTTGCTCTAAGTGTGGCAAGGGTTATCATAGAGCTGACCAGTGTCGCTCTGTGAGGGATATAAAGGGCAGAATTCTTCCCCCACCTGATAGTCAATCAACTGATGTGCCAAAAAACGGGTCATCGGGCCCTCGGTCCCAGGGCCCTCAAAGATATGGGAACCGGTTTGTCAGGACCCAGGAAGCAGCCAGAGAGGCGACCCAGGAAGACCCACAAGGGTGGACCTGCGTGCCGCCTCCGACTTCCTATTAATGCCTCAAATGAGTATTCAGCCGGTGCCGGTGGAGCCTATACCATCCTTGCCCCCGGGAACCATGGGCCTTATTCTCGGCCGAGGTTCACTCACCTTGCAGGGCTTAGTAGTCCACCCTGGAGTTATGGATTGTCAACATTCCCCTGAAATACAGGTCCTGTGCTCAAGCCCTAAAGGCGTTTTTTCTATTAGTAAAGGAGATAGGATAGCTCAGCTGCTGCTCCTCCCTGATAATACCAGGGAGAAATCTGCAGGACCTGAGATAAAGAAAATGGGCTCCTCAGGAAATGATTCTGCCTATTTGGTTGTATCTTTAAATGATAGACCTAAGCTCCGCCTTAAGATTAATGGAAAAGAGTTTGAAGGCATCCTTGATACCGGAGCAGATAAAAGTATAATTTCTACACATTGGTGGCCCAAAGCATGGCCCACCACAGAGTCATCTCATTCATTACAGGGCCTAGGATATCAATCATGTCCCACTATAAGCTCCGTTGCCTTGACGTGGGAATCCTCTGAAGGGCAGCAAGGGAAATTCATACCTTATGTGCTCCCACTCCCGGTTAACCTCTGGGGAAGGGATATTATGCAGCATTTGGGCCTTATTTTGTCCAATGAAAACGCCCCATCAGGAGGGTATTCAGCTAAAGCAAAAAATATCATGGCAAAGATGGGTTATAAAGAAGGAAAAGGGTTAGGACATCAAGAACAGGGAAGGATAGAGCCCATCTCACCTAATGGAAACCAAGACAGACAGGGTCTGGGTTTTCCTTAGCGGCCATTGGGGCAGCACGACCCATACTATGGAAAACAGGGGACCCAGTGTGGGTTCCTCAATGGCACCTATCCTCTGAAAAACTAGAAGCTGTGATTCAACTGGTAGAGGAACAATTAAAATTAGGCCATATTGAACCCTCTACCTCACCTTGGAATACTCCAATTTTTGTAATTAAGAAAAAGTCAGGAAAGTGGAGACTGCTCCATGACCTCAGAGCCATTAATGAGCAAATGAACTTATTTGGCCCAGTACAGAGGGGTCTCCCTGTACTTTCCGCCTTACCACGTGGCTGGAATTTAATCATTATAGATATTAAAGATTGTTTCTTTTCTATACCTTTGTGTCCAAGGGATAGGCCCAGATTTGCCTTTACCATCCCCTCTATTAATCACATGGAACCTGATAAGAGGTATCAATGGAAGGTCTTACCACAGGGAATGTCCAATAGTCCTACAATGTGCCAACTTTATGTACAAGAAGCTCTTTTGCCAGTGAGGAAACAATTCCCCTCTTTAATTTTGCTCCTTTACATGGATGACATCCTCCTGTGCCATAAAGACCTTACCATGCTACAAAAGGCATATCCTTTTCTACTTAAAACTTTAAGTCAGTGGGGTCTACAGATAGCCACAGAAAAGGTCCAAATTTCTGATACAGGACAATTCTTGGGCTCTGTGGTGTCCCCAGATAAGATTGTGCCCCAAAAGGTAGAGATAAGAAGAGATCACCTCCATACCTTAAATGATTTTCAAAAGCTGTTGGGAGATATTAATTGGCTCAGACCTTTTTTAAAGATTCCTTCCGCTGAGTTAAGGCCTTTGTTTAGTATTTTAGAAGGAGATCCTCATATCTCCTCCCCTAGGACTCTTACTCTAGCTGCTAACCAGGCCTTACAAAAGGTAGAAAAGGCCTTACAGAATGCACAATTACAACGTATTGAGGATTCGCAGCCTTTCAGTTTGTGTGTCTTTAAGACAGCACAATTGCCAACTGCAGTTTTGTGGCAGAATGGGCCATTGTTGTGGATCCATCCAAACGTATCCCCAGCTAAAATAATAGATTGGTATCCTGATGCAATTGCACAGCTTGCCCTTAAAGGCCTAAAAGCAGCAATCACCCACTTTGGGCAAAGTCCATATCTTTTAATTGTACCTTATACCGCTGCACAGGTTCAAACCTTGGCAGCCGCATCTAATGATTGGGCAGTTTTAGTTACCTCCTTTTCAGGAAAAATAGATAACCATTATCCAAAACATCCAATCTTACAGTTTGCCCAAAATCAATCTGTTGTGTTTCCACAAATAACAGTAAGAAACCCACTTAAAAATGGGATTGTGGTATATACTGATGGATCAAAAACTGGCATAGGTGCCTATGTGGCTAATGGTAAAGTGGTATCCAAACAATATAATGAAAATTCACCTCAAGTGGTAGAATGTTTAGTGGTCTTAGAAGTTTTAAAAACCTTTTTAGAACCCCTTAATATTGTGTCAGATTCCTGTTATGTGGTAAATGCAGTAAATCTTTTAGAAGTGGCTGGAGTGATTAAGCCTTCCAGTAGAGTTGCCAATATTTTTCAGCAGATACAATTAGTTTTGTTATCTAGAAGATCTCCTGTTTATATTACTCATGTTAGAGCCCATTCAGGCCTACCTGGCCCCATGGCTCTGGGAAATGATTTGGCAGATAAGGCCACTAAAGTGGTGGCTGCTGCCCTATCATCCCCGGTAGAGGCTGCAAGAAATTTTCATAATAATTTTCATGTGACGGCTGAAACATTACGCAGTCGTTTCTCCTTGACAAGAAAAGAAGCCCGTGACATTGTTACTCAATGTCAAAGCTGCTGTGAGTTCTTGCCAGTTCCTCATGTGGGAATTAACCCACGCGGTATTCGACCTCTACAGGTCTGGCAAATGGATGTTACACATGTTTCTTCCTTTGGAAAACTTCAATATCTCCATGTGTCTATTGACACATGTTCTGGCATCATGTTTGCTTCTCCGTTAACCGGAGAAAAAGCCTCACATGTGATTCAACATTGTCTTGAGGCATGGAGTGCTTGGGGGAAACCCAGACTCCTTAAGACTGATAATGGACCAGCTTATACGTCTCAAAAATTCCAACAGTTCTGCCGTCAGATGGACGTAACCCACCTGACTGGACTTCCGTACAACCCTCAAGGACAGGGTATTGTTGAGCGTGCGCATCGCACCCTCAAAGCCTATCTTATAAAACAGAAGAGGGGAATTGAAGAGATTTTACCCCGAGCACCAAGAGTGTCGGTGTCTTTGGCACTCTTTACACTCAATTTTTTAAATATTGATGCTCATGGCCATACTGCGGCTGAACGTCATTGTTCAGAGCCAGATAGGCCCAATGAGATGGTTAAATGGAAAAATGTCCTTGATAATAAATGGTATGGCCCGGATCCTATCTTGATAAGATCCAGGGGAGCTATCTGTGTTTTCCCACAGAATGAAGACAACCCATTTTGGGTACCAGAAAGACTCACCCGAAAAATCCAGACTGACCAAGGGAATACTAATGTCCCTCGTTTTGGTGATGTCCAGGGCGTCAATAATAAAGAGAGAGCAGCGTTGGGGGATAATGTCGACATTTCCACTCCCAATGACGGTGATGTATAATGCTCAAGTATTCTCCTGCTTTTTTACCACTAACTGGGAACTGGGTTTGGCCTTAATTCAGACAGCCTTGGTTCTGTCTGGACAGGTCCAGATGACTGACACCATTAACACTTTGTCAGCCTCAGTGACTACAGTCATAGATAAACAGGCCTCAGCTAATGTCAAGATACAGAGAGGTCTCATGCTGGTTAATCAACTCATAGATCTTGTCCAGATACAACTAGATGTATTATGACAAATAACTCAGCAGGGTTGTGAACAAAAGTTTCCGGGATTGTGTGTTACTTCCATTCAGTATGTTAAATTTACTAGGACAGCTAATTTGTCAAAAAGTCTTTTTCAGTATATGTTACAGAATTGGATGGCTGAATTTGAACAGATCCTTCGGGAATTGAGACTTCAGGTCAACTCCACGCGCTTGGACCTGTCGCTGACCAAAGGATTACCCAATTGGATCTCCTCAGCATTTTCTTTCTTTAAAAAATGGGTGGGATTAATATTATTTGGAGATACACTTTGCTGTGGATTAGTGTTGCTTCTTTGATTGGTCTGTAAGCTTAAGGCCCAAACTAAGAGAGACAAGGTGGTTATTGCCCAGGCGTTTGCAGGACTAGAACATGGAGCTTCCCCTGATATATCTATGCTTAGGCAATAGGTCGCTGGCCACTCAGCTCTTATATCTCACGAGGCTAGTCTCATTGCACGAGATAGAGTGAGTGTGCTTCAGCAGCCCGAGAGAGTTGCAAGGCTAAGCACTGCAATGGAAAGGCTCTGCGGCATATATGAGCCTATTCTAGGGAGACATGTCATCTTTCATGAAGGTTCAGTGTCCTAGTTCCCTTCCCCCAGGCAAAACGACACGGGAGCAGGTCAGGGTTGCTCTGGGTAAAAGCCTGTGAGCCTAAGAGCTAATCCTGTACATGGCTCCTTTACCTACACACTGGGGATTTGACCTCTATCTCCACTCTCATTAATATGGGTGGCCTATTTGCTCTTATTAAAAGAAAAAGGGGGAACTGTGGGAAGCCGCCCCCACATTCGCCGTCACAAGATGGCGCTGACATCCTGTGTTCTAAGTTGGTAAACAAATAATCTGCGCATGAGCCAAGGGTATTTACGACTACTTGTACTCTGTTTTTCCCGTGAACGTCAGCTCGGCCATGGGCTGCAGCCAATCAGGGAGTGATGCGCCCTAGGCAATGGTTGTTCTCTTTAAAATAGAAGGGGTTTCGTTTTTCTCTCTCTCTTGCTTCTCGCTCTCTCTTGCTTCTTACACTCTGGCCCCATAAGATGTAAGCAATAAAGCTTTGCCGTAGAAGATTCTGGTTGTTGTGTTCTTCCTGGCCGGTCGTGAGAACGCGACGAATAACAGCCTGCAGTGAGGGAGCACGGCTGGCCACACTGCCTGCAGTAAGGGGACATAGCTGGGCACACTGCCTGCAGTGAGGGAGCACAGCTGGCCACACTGCCTGCAGTGAGAAGGCACAGCTGGCCACACTGCCTGCAGTGAGGGAGCACAGCTGGCCACACTGCCTGTAGTGAGAAGGCACAGCTGGCCACACTGCCTGCAGTGAGGGAGCACAGCTGGCCACACTGCCTGTAGTGAGAAGGCACAGCTGGCCACACTGCCTGCAGTGAGGGAGCACAGCTGGCCACACTGCCTGCAGTGAGGGAGCAGAGGGAGATGAATGATGATGCGCGTCCCTCCTCCTCTTTTTATTCCACATAAGACCAAACTGATGAGATGGTCCACATTAGGGTGGGCTAAGCTCAGTGTCTTAGTTATGGTTTCCATTGCTGTGAAGAGACACAATTGCTAAGGGAAACTCTTACAAAAGAAAACATTTAATTGGGGCTGGCTTACAGTTTCAGAGGTTTAGTCCATTATCATCATGGCGAGAAGTATGACAGCATGCAGGCAGACATGGTACTCGAGAAGTAGCTACGAGTTCTACATCTTGATCCATAGGCAGCAGAAAGGGGCTGTCTTCCACATTGGGCATAGCTTCAACTATATATGACCTCAAATCCCATCTCCACAGTGACACACTTCCTCCAACAAGGAAGGCCACACCTACTCAAAATAAGGCCACATTTCCTAATAGTGCATCTCTCTATATACCAAGCATTTGAACACATGAGTCTATGGGGGCCATACCTATCCAAACCACTATGTGGGTTAAAATGGTGGCCTGTGTCCAGCCCAGGGCTCAGGCCACTGACCAAGGCAGGATTAGGGAAGTTTGACTGTGTGCACTCCACACTGTCACCAGGCAGGTGTCAGGCTGTGAGAAGCCACAAGGCCCAAATCCAGGGTGGGGAGGTGCATTCTGAGGTCCCCACAGAACTGCCAGAGTTGGGCTCCTGGGTCCTTAGGCCACATGGAAGCCAAGGACGCGAGGTTCCCAGGCTCTTGGACACTGCAGACTAAAAGCTGAGAATGGAGTAGGGGCCCATGGGGCTAGCTCTGGCCTGGGGTGGAAGGGAAAGGGCTTAGTCTGGCAGGCAGGTTGGCTTGTTGGAGACTGTGGCTGAGAATGCAGAGAGGCCTCTCTCGGGAGATTAGACATGATAATCTTTAGAGGAAGACCTGCTCCATTGTTCCCCTACGTTGCCCTATGTGACTGATGGCCACAGAATTATGGAGAGCTGAGGCCTCGTGTCAGGAACCTGGTATCTAGGAGCCTGGTAGGCAAACACCTTCCGTTCCTTGCAGGAACACCTGCTGGGGCTCCAGGGTTTAAACCTAGCTCAACCAGAAAACAGGCTGCCTTTCACACTCCCACAGCACCACACTCCGTTAACTTAATCAAGAAGATCCTGCAGAGACATGGGCAAGGCTCCCTTTCTCGGTGATTCTGGGTTTTCTCAAGTTGACAATCATTATAAACCATCACATAAGGACGTATTTTTACTCTGTGGTTGAATTTGTGTAACGGAATCCACGGGAAGTGCGGCTGAAGACCCAGTGGATGTTTGTACTTGGTTGGTCTTAAATTTCAGGATGAAAGGTTTTGAATTTGCTAGGCTTATGTTTATGTGAACAGCAATGAGTCATTTGCAGATCAAAATTATAGTATGTATCTCAAATTTTCAAACTTCCGTTCACGAATCCACCATCACTTGTACTATTTATGACATCCCTGGTGGCGTTTTTCACAGTATAAGCCCTGTGAATAGCAGCATTGTGAAAGCACTATTGCTGGATTGAGTGTGGTCACCTTAGACTATTCTCTGTTCACTCAAAGATTCTCAGATGTCTGAAGAAACATTACCAAGAGAGCATGTGCGGCTCTTCCCGTTGATTTTGTAGGTTAACATAATTTTCTGGTTTGCTTTTTTCCCCACAACCTAGGAAAGCAAGTAGAGCATGAAAAAATGACTGTCACTTTGTCACAGGAAGAAAGAAAAGAAATCAGAAACAAGAACTACATTGCTCACACTCACAGCTGGCCGATACCGTGGGAAGAACTCAAGTTCTCATATTCTGACACTCCTTGTCCATTCCTACAGCACACCAGTTAGGCTTCTGTCCTTCTGAGAAGATATAGGAGACAATCACACTTCTGAAAGAGGAAACAAAAATACTATTCTGTTTTGTGGATTTAGAGGGCCGAGGACACGGTTGCTTGGCCCCATTGGTTGATTTGGGCTAGTGGTCAAACAGAATGACATACCTGAGGTGTGTGGTGAAGGAAGACTGCTCACCCCACAGCAGGGAGGGAAGGAAGGAGGAAGAAAAAGAGGATAGACTCCTCAAGGATAGACCTCCGATGACCCATTTTATCTAACTAGACCTGTTGTTCTAAATTTTCCATAGGGACATGTCTTGACCACACGAGCCTTTGGGAGACTCGGAAGATCCGAATGATAATGCACAGAATTGTGCTCCTGAGTAAATGTGCCTCTGTGGAGTGAGAGAGGAGCAAGTAAATGTGATTTTCAGCGTAAATCCATATAAGGAAGGGGGCCACTCTCATGGTAGATGAAAACGATTCTGAAGACCTTTGCCCATGCCTATCAAGAAGCTCAATAGAATATGTCTATCTGATGCTCAGATAACGGACAATAGGCCTGCTAAATTAGGATTTAAAAATATCCAAGTAATTAACTAGAAACCAAAAGCCTTAAAGAGGCCCATCTTTTCTCTCCACCTTCTTTCATTGGGGACTCCGAGGTCCTCACGGGATGCAGTCTTCCTCCCTCATCCAGTCCCTTATCTCAGCTGCCAACACCCAGACACATTCTACACCTGGAAATGCACTGGCCACAGCAGCCAGGAAATCAGGCAGACAGTTTCCACTGTCCTTCTTGTTCTCCAATCCCAACCCCCAGCCTTATCCCCAGCCCTGTAGCAAACCACCAGCTGTGGCTCTCCTTACTCTCTTGCCCCATTCTCAGGAGACTATGAAGGCCTTGTTTTACTTGGTATCCTCCATCCCCTCTGGCTCTTACACATGGCCTCTTCTTCCACAGGGTTCCCTGAGCCCTGAGGAGAAGGATTTTATGAAGACATTCTGCTTAAGGTTGAGTGCTCCAAAGGTCTCTCATGATCTGCCTATTACCTGGCTTTGGGTCTCTGATTTGCTCTCATCTGCTTCAGGAGGAAGCTTCTCTGATGATGGCTGAGAAGACACTGGTCTATATGAGTAGAAGGTCATCTGGTCTATATGAATAGAAGGTCATCGAGAGTCATTTTATTGCTACTTTTAAAAAAAGTAGATCAGTAGTATTTGGTTTTATCCTAGGTCTCTGGCCTATCAAGCCTCAGGTTCTTGGTCACTCAAACAGTATCAGATATGGGTTCCATCTCACCGGGAAGACTTTTAGCCCAGTCAGACATTGGTTGGTTTCTCCCACAAGCTTTGTGCCATCACTGCCATAGCATATCTTGCAGATAGGCTCCATCGTAGATCGAAGGGTTTGAAGCTGGATTGGTATTTCTGTTTCCCCACTGATAGTGTGCAGAGTACCAAAGATATTAGCACAGAGGGGCAACGGCTCTATGGAGGGAAGGCACTCAGAGGAGTGATGGCTCTATGGAGGCACTGGCTTGACTTCCCCATGCTCAGTGAGTTGTGTAGGTGTTGTCTTCAGCAATGGGGACGTATTGTCATGTTGTGGAGAGCAAGCAATAGTCTTGCCTGGGTTATTTGGGAGGTTCCTATAAAACCCTTTTGGCTAATAGCTCAATTAGATGTAACCTATTCCTGGTATTGGAACCTTCATTTGGTGATAAGAGATGTCCAGCCAGGGCTGTCTCTCTCATTATTGGCTTCACTTACATTGTCTTCATATATGTAAGTATGTGTTAAGAAGCGTCTACTGTATTAGGTTTCCATATTACCCCCCCCCCCCCATGGTCCTTAATTTTAGCTGTTTCTCCTCCATCCTTGTCCTCATCCCTCTTTTCTCTCACCTTCTCCTCTTGATCCTCTTGTTCCAGTACCCATCCATCCATCAATCCATCCATCCATCCATCCATCCATCCATCCATCCATCCATCCATGACTAACTTTCTATTTCCTGTTCTTAGAGAAACCTTTCTCCCCAAGCTTACTCTATACCTAACCTCTGTGGTTTTATAGATTGTAGCTTGGTTATCACTGAATTTGTCTTTCTGGGTCTGGGTTACCTCACTCAGCGTGATTTTTTTCCCTATTTCTATTTACTTATATTTACTTAACCGTGTTAATTCAGAATTTCAAGTATGCATACAGTGTGTTTTGATCAAATACCTTCTCTGATCCCCTCCGTTCCAAAGTTTTCTCCTATACTCCCTGTACAACTTTCCCTTCCCAATCCGATTTCATGTTCTCTCTCTCTCTCTCTCTCTCTCTCTCTCTCTCTCTCTCTCTCTCTCTCTGTCTCTCCCTACTAAAGATGACTTAGTGCTACATTTACTGGTGCATATGGTCTTTTAGGGACCACATCTCTGAAAAGCGCTTACTCCCCCTCCCCAGCAGTCATCAGTTGCTAATAGCTTCTTAGGCAGGACATCATGAGAGCTTTTCCTGTTGCTACTGGGATTTGGAATTTGGGGCTGGCTAGACCTTGTACAGGTGTTGTGCATGCTGTCCCAGCCACTGTGAGTTAAGGTGCACAATGACTGTCATTTCCTGCAAACAGGTCTCACTGCAGGTGTCATCCACTATGTGTTACAGTCTTTCTGCTCCCTCTACTGTAAAGATCTCTGGACTTACTTGCCTAGGCAGCTGAGCAATGTGCTGTATATAGGGGCTGTCCTGTCTTGACCTCCACAATGCTGAGGTTACAGGCACTTGCAGCTGTGTCGTTTAGCTAACTGAGTCACCTCCTCAGCTGCTCTGGCCCTCTTTTCTTCTCATAAGAGCCATGTTGCTCTTGGCTGTTCTTGAACTTCTAGCTGTAGTATCCCTTCTTCTTTAGCCCATCAGATAGACTAAATTGTCTAGAACTTGATGCCAGTAGAATTGGAATGCATTCCTTTAAAACCTCTAGCAGGTGTTTTAAAAGACTCACTGCTTCTGAAGAGGCAAAGAAAACATTCTTTAAACACTAGCTATGTAGAGGTCCCTGTCAGTGAGGACTTTCTGCTATCTCAGTTTTCTATTTTGTCTCCAGAATGTAGGTGAGTAGCTGCGGCAGCCATCCATCCTCCTGAGACCCCACCATTTGCTCGCCACATACCTGACCGTTCTCATTGATTCTCAGAAGAAATGTGCAACAGCCCCCTTGATATAAAATGCTTTTCTGTTGAACCAGAAAATAATCACATCCTCCCATTTCTTCTTTAGGGTACAAAGTGATCTGACTTGATTTGTCAGAGAGCCAGAACTGCAGGCAAATAGACGCCAGAGAAATCAACCAATCTTTTAAGCCAGCAGTAATTGTTCCTCTTGTCGGCTGGCTAAATGACTTGTGTCTGGAGGAGATGCTCAGAGTGAATCCAAATGCCTGAGGTGACAGAAACACAGAATGCTCCAATGTGGGCTGTAATGAGAGTGTTTCTTCACATCTTACCAGGCTTTGGTTTTATGTTTCCCCCCTTTCCCTTTTATCTTTTCTCTGGGGCCCAGTGCATACGAATGACACTGAAGATGAGCTGGTATGGGAACGAGGAGAGGAATCAATTAGCATTGTATTCTAGGGTGGACTTGGTTGTACACAGTCATTAATAAGAGTCATTTCTAGAGAAGAGAGGCACCTAGTCAGATGGAGTGAAGACCCTTGAGTTAGTCATTGTTTTGTATGGCTCCCTCTCTGGATGCCTGCCTTCCTCCCTTCCCCCTTCCCTTCCTTCGATGTCCCCTTCCTTTCATTCCCTCCTCCTCCCTTCTTCTTCCCCTCCCCTCTCTTCCCTTTCTTCTATTCCCTCTCCTCCTTTTATCCCTCCCTCTCTTCCTGCCTTCTTTCCTTCAAGAATTAAACCAAGCTAGACAAACACACAAACACTGACCTACACTCTCAGTCCTGTCCATCATTTTTAAGTGTAAAGATTTTTAACATAATTAAAATATATGAGAAAAGGGGGGAAACCACAATCCAATAATCCAATCGACACCCACATATCAACCATGGATTTGTTACAAATTACTATTTTTTGAGATCAGCATTTTCTCTCATTTTCTCCCCCTTTCCCTTTCCATGTGTAGTATAGTTATGTAGCCTAACATCTTATCACCCCACTCTCTTCTTTTTCTTCCCTTCCTATCAGAGGGAACTGATATCATAACATTATAATCCATGTTTCTTCTTCATTAAAATTACTTTGACTCTGCTGAAAGAGTATGTGCTGTTTTTCCGGACTGGACTTTTCTTATTAACCCATGTGGTATATTTTATATTCATGGTTCTCAACCTTCCTAACGATGTGACCCTTTAATACAGTTCCTTATCTTCTTTAAAAAAATAAACAAACAAACCAAGCCCCCAAACCTAGACTTAGAAAACGTTCCATTTTTAAAAAAAGATTTATTTATGTATTATTTTATGTATATGAGTACACTGTAGCTGTACAGATGGTTGTGAGCCTTCATGTGGTTGTTGGCAATTGAATTTTTGGACCTCTGCTTGCTCCGGTCGGCCCCACTTGCTCCAGTCCAAAGATTTATTTATTTTTTTTAAATATCCCAACATTCTTTTTTGTTTGTTTGTTTGTTTGTTTTTATATTTTCTTTAGTTACATTTCAAATGTTATCCATTTTCCCGGTCCCTCCCTTGCCCCCGAAATCACCTATCCCATCCTCCTTCCGCCTGCTTCTATGAAGGTGTTCCTCCACCCACCCACCCACCCACTCCCACCTCCCTGCCTTCAGTTCTCCTACACTGGGGCATCTATGGAGCCTGCATAGGACCAAGGACCTCTCCTTCCATTGATGCATGACAAGGCCATCCCCTGCAATGTATGCAGCTGGAGCCATGTGTACTCCTTTGTTGATGGCTTAGTCTCTGGGAGCTCTGGGGGGCAGGTCTGGTTGGTTGATATTATTGTTCTTCATATGGGGTTGCAAACCCCTTAAACTCCTTCAGTCTTTTCTCTAACTCCTCTATTAGGGACCAATGGTTGGCTGCAAACATCTGTCTTTGTATTTGTAAGGCTCTGGCAGGGCCTCTCAGGAGACAGCCATATCAGGCTCCTTTCAGCATGCACTTCTTGTCATCCACAATAGTGTCTGAGTTTGGTAACTGTATATGGGGTGAGTCCCCAGGTGGGACAGTGTCTGGATGGTCTTCCTTTTAGTCTCTGCTTCACACTTTGTCTCCATATTTGCTTCTGTGAGTATTTTGTTCTCCTTCTAAGAAGGACCAAAACACCTACACTTTGGACTTCCTTCTTGAGCTTCATGTGGTCTGTGAATTGGATCTTGGTTATTTGGAGTTTTTGGGCTAATATCCACGTATCAGTGAGTGCATAACATGTGTGTTCTTTTGTGACTGGGTTATCTCACTCAGGATGATATTCTCTAGTTCTATCCATTTGCCTAAGAATTTCATGAATTCATCATTTTTAACAGCTGAGTAGTACTCCATTGTGTAAATGTACCACATTTTCTGTATCCATTCTTCTGTTGAAAGACATCTGGGTTCTGTCCAGCTCCTGGATATTATAAATAAGGCTGCTATGAACATAGTAGAGCATGTAGTTATTACATGTTGGGTATATGCCTAGGAGTGATATAGCTGGGTCCTCAGGTAGTACTATGTCTAATTTTCTGAGGAACTGCCAAACTGATTTCCAGAGTTGTTGTATCAGCTTGCAATCCCACCAGCAATGGATGAGGGTTCCTCTTTCTCCACATCCTCTCCAGCATCTGCTCTCACCTGAGTTTTTGATCTTGTTTAGCTCTGTACCCCATTTTTAAATAGGGTTATTTGGTTCTCTGGAGTCTAACTTCTTGAGTTCTTTGTATACATTGAATATTAGTCCTCTATTGGATGTAGGGTTGGTAAAGATCTTTTCCCAAGATGTTGGTTGCCTTTTTATCTACTGACAGAATCCTTTGCCTTATAGAAGCTTTGCAATTTTATGAGGTCCCATTTGTCTATTGTTGATCTTAGATCCCAGCCCAAAGATTTATTTATTCTTATAAGTACACTATTGCTGTCTTCAGACATATCAGAAGAGGGCGTCAGATCTCATTTTGGGTGGTTGTGAGACACCATGTGGTTGCTGGGATTTGAACCCAGGACCTTCGGAAGAGCAGTCAGTGCTCTTACTCGCTGAGCCATTTCGCCAACCCCAGTTCCTTATGTTCTGATGAGCCCGACTATAGAGTTATTTTTGTTGCTACTTCATAACTGTAATTTTGCGACTGTTGTGAATCATAATGTAAATATGTGATATTTTCAATGGTCTCAAAGGGATTGTGACCCACAGATTGAGACTTGTTGCTCTTCATGACCACTTTAAAGCTTCTACCTCACAGCTCAGTACTTAATTAAGGATGCGTATAGTGCTAGAAATAGAACCCAGGGCTTCTTGTCTACTCTTAGGCAAGCTCTTTGCCAACGAGATACATATTCAACTCCTATACCTTAACGTTTTGTTTTGTTGTTTTGTTTGAGACAGGGTTTCTCTCTGTAGCCCTGGCTGTCCTAGAACTCACTGCATAGACCAGGCTGGCCTCGAACTCAGAAATCCGCCTGCCTCTGCCTCCCAAGTGCTGGGATTAAAGGCATGCGCCACCATGCCTGGCTTAACATTTTTTTTAAACACAAACATCCTTTTGTAATTAATTCATGTTGATGCTAACAGATCTAATTCAATTATTTTAGCTGCTCCATCGGAACACAGTCCACAAATAACCCTAATTTATTTAACTTCACCATTTTATAAGCATGTTTTCCTTATAGAAAATTCCATACAGAAAATGCCGGAATGTTACTTCTTTGCTGAGACCCATGTGAGAATTTTGTTCTACAGGGTGTGTACCTGGAAGTGGAATTACTGGGACACAAGAAAGAATTTTTCTACCGTTACCAGCTATTATCAAATTGTCAAATTGTGCAGCTAAAATTAGTCGATGCAGCATCCCCTTAAGGTTAGGCTAAAGGCTAGGCTGTGGGGGATTGAGTACAGGACCATGTTACAGAAAAGTAGCTGAACTAGAAACGTAGTTGTTTCCTGTAACCTCGCCCACGATACTTACGTATACGGCAGGTCCTTCTCCACATTCAGCTATTCCAGGTTCATAGTTCAATCAACTATGTGCTAAAATTATTTAGAAAACATTGGATATGCCCTGAGCATGTTTTCCTTACCATTTCTTAAGTAATACAGACTAACAACCACTTTTGGACCACTTACATTGTGTTAAATATTATAAGCAGTATCTTGAAGTATAAAATATAAATTACTTAAGCACATAAAGTAGGCAGCTATATCAAGTAAGTATGCTTTATGCATATGAGTCAAAGTCTACAGGAGGATGTGCGTAGGTTAGATGTAAGCGCGTCATTTTAAATATGTATTTATTTTTTTATTTCATATGTATGAGTGTTTGGCCTGCATATGCATCACTTGTGTGCCTAGTGCCTGCAAAAGGACAGAAGAGGTTGTCAGATCATCTGGAACTAGAGATACAGCATATTGTAAGCTGTTATGTGAGTGCTAGGATCCGAATCCAGGACCTCAACTTGTGTTTTTAATTGATGAACTATCTCTCCAGTCCTTACTATGCCACTTTAAAGAGGGGCGTTGAGAACCTGAGTTTTGACTTTCAAGTGATGGGAGTTGTCTTGGAAGCGATCCCTTGCAGGGACAGAGGGAAGAAAATATTTGCATGTTACCTTCACCAACAATCTCTAATAAAGCTGTGATTTTGCTTTGAAGAGGGGCTCATACAGTCTTTCGGCTTGTCAGGGGACCTTACAGCTTGACTGTGTCTTCATTGAGACTGAGACTCCACTATGTCATGTTCCTCGTGAGGAAGCAGGTGATTGTGATTGTCTGTATACATGGCAGTGTGGGGCAGAAGGGAGGAGAGACTGCCAGCCCGCTCTCCCTCCTGGCCTCTAAAGCTACTAGAGCAGATGTGGCAACTCTCTTTCAGCTTCCAGCGTCAGCTCTCTTCTCTCAAAATTAGACCTTCATGCTGAGGATACAGCTCTGTGGTAGAGTGTTTGCCTAACATTTGTAAGGCTCTGGGTTCCATCTCCAGAGCCATTAACATCCAAAACAAACTTAACCAAAACAATAACAGCAATTATAACAAACTAATCTCCTACTCATTGTTGTTGTTATTATTATTATTTTGCTGCTGTGGCAGGGAACCAAGGATTTGTTTGTGGAAGGATGGGTTGATTCTGGCTCACATGTGAGGATACACTTCACCACGGTGGGAAAGGCAGAACTGCAGGAGTAGCTGGTATATTGCATCCGTAGTCTGGAAACAGTGAGATGAATGGTCGTGTTCAGCTCTCTGCTTTCATTCAGCTGGGGACCCTCAGTCCCTGGGATTTTGCCATCTACATACAGGCTGGGTCTTTCTTCTTTAGTTAAACATTCCTAGAAACACACTCATAGACACAGGCAGGGATGTGTTTCCTTGGTGAGTCTGAACCCAGTAAAGATAAAAACATAGATGAAACACCACAAATCTCCATACTACCTTTTCCTTGAATTAGACTTTTGCTATGGGCTGAGAGTCAAGGTAGGGGAATACTGTTCCCTCTTACTGCTACCACCCCCATTTCCTTTCTCTCTTTCCAGGCACCCTGCATTAGCATTCTTCCAATCTTAAACCCGAATCATAACCCTCACATCAGGGAGAAAATATGACCCAAGTTCAGTACAATAAAACACCAAACACCCTGAGGCTGCCCAGACAAGGCATCCTGAGAAATGAAGTCAGTGAAAATTTAAAGAGATCCTTAACGGGGACATTTCTTGCCTTCTTCACATGGCAGATCAGCAACAAAAGCTATACGTGTGGTGACATTGCCATGCATATGTAGAAGAAAAGCTTGACTGGAGCATGACTAATAAGCCCAAGATGTCTGAGAGAGACCCCATGTTATGTGTTTTAATCCTTCTGCTTCCTGCTGTTGTATATCAATGTCTCAAATGTAGTTACTAAAAGTCATAGTGATTTGTAATTTGCCAAGTCCTATGGGTTGACCAAATGGCTCCTGTATTGTCTTTATCTGGATCACTGTATGGCTGGGTTGAACTGGAGGATCCAAGATGGCTTCCTTCATGAATGTGGCAGATGGTACTAAGTGTGATCTGGTGCCTCTGTGGTAGTTTTCAGTGAGGTTGGTGGTACTGGTTTCCTTTTCATAGTGGTCTCAGGGCAGTGTCTTGGAAGCCATCTTAAAGCCTTGCCTCTGAATCTCAAATAGTTCTACTATTGCATTAGGTCTAGAGCTGTGTTAGCCATAGGTGTTATATTTTATATATATGAAAAATGTCCTTCTGTCATAAACAAAGCTCATGAGTTGAAGACTTAGTCCTGAGATGTAGAATGGAGAATGGATCACAAGGACTCTACGTTCACCCATGTAGTCCAGTGATGGGCTGTAGGAAGTAGGATCTAGCTGGAGGACGCAAGTCACTGGGCTGAGGTGGGAAGTTCATATCTTGTTCCAGGACTCTTCTTTCATTTCCTGTTTTTTTTGGGCTATGATAAAATAATCCATTTTTCTCCACCATTTCCTATCAGCAGGATGATTTTGCCTTGTCACATGATGGTGGATAGAAACCTCAGAAATTCTGAGTCCGAACTGTTTCTTCCTTCCTTTTGGCCATTTTCTCAGGTATTTGGTCACTGTGATAAAAAGCAGTTAATACACGACCATCAGGAGAATGTTGGGCCACTGAATATTAAAAGTCATCATGGAGCTCTTGTTGTGTTCATTAGAGTTTGGCCAATGCTGTCTGGAGCTTCCTTTTCATGCCATCAAGGAGGCTGTAAGCTGCACAATCAAACCAGGAGGACTACAGTTGGTATCATTCAAGGCTTTCTAATAACAGAGAGAACTCAGCATTATTATTTTTTTGTACATATCTATAGCTTGTGGCTCTTTTTTTCTAAGTAGTTCTTGATTATCCTTTTAAAAGAGTCTAATTGAAATACAGTTCACATGCCACTTAAAACATATGGTTCTATGATTTCTAGTACAGTCATAGATATGTGTAGTGACTATCAGTCAGTTTTAGAATATTTGGATCCCCTTAAGAATACATTCCATATTTAGATATCATTCCTCATCTTTCCATTTTTCCATACCCTACCCTTTAGAAAGTCTTTATCCTTGTGGATACTTTGTCCTGGACTTTCATATGAATAAAATCATATGATATGTGATTGTGAGCCATTTGTGTATGCATATGGGCAGGTATGGACATTTATTGCAACTGATAGAAGTTGGGAATCTTCACCTCAGAACACATACTTATATCTTCCTTTTTTATCCAGAGGTTTATAAAATTTCACGCATTCTCTGAAACCTTGGTCCAGGGAGCCAAAGTTAATAATCTTGCTCTGTGGTTAGTCAAAAATGGGCATTTGGTAACAGATCCTACTACTGCTATGGTGGTTTGAAGGAGAATGACCCCATTCCACTAACTAGACAGCAAGCTTTCAAATGCCTCCACCAGACCCAGTTTCTCTCTCTGTTTCCAATTTGGAGATAGGATTCAAGCCCTCAGCTATTGCTTCAGTGTTGTGCCTTCCTGTTTACTGCCATGCTCCTGCCATGATGGTCATGAACTCACCCTCTGAAACTATAATTAAATACTTTCATAAGTTGCCTTGGTCATGATGTCTCTTCTCAGCAATAGAAGAGTAACTAGTTCAACCCCCAACAGCATGAGACTATAGAGATTTGGGTCACTGAGGGCGGTAAATTCCCCAGAATGGCAAGTAACAACAGCAACAAGGAAAGGCCAGGCATCATGTGTTTACAAAGCCAAAGAAACTATGTTTATAACACATAGTTTGCCAAGGAGGGGGCGATGTGAACAGATGTGTCATTTGCAATTATTCCTAAAGATGTTAATTATGCAAATGAATTTCTGATTAGGGCGCTAAAAAAAGAACCCTATATATTATGAGGTGTTGGATGTGTACAATCAAGCACGCTTGCTGTCTGTTTCCCAGGCAATCAGTGCTGGTGCCAGTCTCCTCACCTGCAGCTCTTGTCTGCCCATGTGCCCCTTTGATGGTGGAGGGGAGCTCTGAGGGACATTTCCAACCCCAGAGTGTAAAGCTGGAAGGGGTCTTTGAGATCCTAGAGTATGGTTCTGTCCTTGAACAGGGCAAGAGAAGGAAGTTGCAAAAAATGATGTGATCTGTTACTTACAGAGCAAAGAGCCCATGTCTCCTATATTATCAATTCATCTCCTCCTGCCTTACGGAATCAAACAGGACAGACATCAACTATCAGCTTTCCAGTGTGTGCAATGAGGTCCAAGTGGATGATAGAGCTAAATACATCCTTGATATACTTGGGGGGTTATGCGTGAATGCACATGTGTGGCTCAGCAGATATGGAGCCCAGTCAACTAGAATAATACAGGTACTACATTATACATCATTTGGTTTAGCAGAGTTGCTTCTTGTCGTTAGTGACTTTTTAAATTAAAAGTAGAAAACAAGTAAAACTTTAGATCCTTATTTACAATAGTTACAATTCAAATGCTCAGTAGCTTCTTGTCACTGATATCTGCCATATTGGACACGCAGCAGACCATTTCATCGGTGTAGAAAGTCTTTCTCCAGTCCACAGCCAGATCTTCTTGAGCCTGCATCCCAATCCCACTGTTCCCACGGGAGATTATGGGGGTTATTTAAAGTTCTCAGGCCTCCCTTCCTCATTGGTGAAGTGGGCAGAAATCCCAGTATCTGTTTCACTGACTGCCCTGAAGGTCATAGATACAAGAGAGGAACTGTGTAGCTTGTGAGTAGAGGAAGAGATAGTAGGTACTAAATAAATACCACTCTCATCAACAGACATCCCAGCATCCTGCTTTAGTACCTGTGGTCTCTTCTAAGTAGACTAGTGCAACCTGGTTCCCAGAAGTGTAAGGCATTGATTCTAAGAAATCAACATCTTTAGTGGGTTATAATAAAAGGAAATCAGGAATGTGGAGATTAGACAAGGGGCTGGGGGGTGGGTTTTATTTTGGGGGATAAAATCGTGTGGGATGTGAGATGGATAGAAGTCTCTGAAGCTGCTGTTTCCCCCATTTGTCAAGAACTGATTAAACATATCCCCCAAGCAATGAAGACATCAGAGGTATCAGTCTGTGTGGCCACAGAGGTCTTATTCCCTCCTCCTAACCACTGTCATGATGGCTTGCCCGCTTGTCCACAAGAGGGAAGCAGGGGAAAGGAGAGAAGGGGACTCTTCCGAGCCTCACTGGCTCTTGGCAGGAAGCTCCGGACAAAGGGAAGCTGATTAAAACAGAATTGTCTTTCACACAGCCCCAGGCCTCAGGTGTGTTTTTCTTGAACTCATTACCTCACGATTCTTCCCAAAAGCTATGTTATCTAGAAAAATTACAGTTCATAGCCTTTGGGGTGTTGACAATAATTTTTACACCTGGCTAACGGCTGGTACCAACCTCCCAGGAGCCAAAGCGGCAACAACAACCCAAACAAGCAAACAAACAGACAAACAAACAGAATGCCACAACAGACTCTCAGGCAGAAGGTGTGAGGAGAGAGTGGTGGCTGGTGTCCAGGTAATTTAGCCACATGGCCAGCTCCTCTATACCGACTGTTCTGCCAGGGCTCATAAAGCATTGGAAAGAGATATTAAAAGAAATGATTCCTTTGCCCTTGGGGGATTTTGAGTAATTTGGGAGCTAGTGAGCCAAGGGACAAAAAGGGCTTAGGGTGACAGCTGAGGGTGGGTTGGGGGAAACACTGCGATAGGAGCCTCGGGATGTGCTGTATTCCCTGTCTCCTGTTAATTAATAGTGTGACTTGGGGTGAGTTCTGGCAATTCTTTGGGTCTCCTCAGTTTCATCATGGATTCATTTAAGATGATGGACTGACTGATTTTAGAGTTCTCCTCCATGTCTAGGATTCTGAGACCTTGACTCAGATGTGGAGATGTGAGTCTATGCTCCATAGAGTAAGGGCTGACAGAAAGCATGCAATCTCTAGTTTTATTTAATTTTGGAACAACAGCTTATTTATTGTAAGAGCGTCCCATGCAATGTTTGGATGCACTTGTACTGCAAGAGTGGTTGATGCCTCTCTAAAAATCTAAGTTTTTCTGGATAAGATGTTTATTTGACATTTCCTGTCTTCTACTTAGCTATGTCTGACCTCTTGTTTAGAGGGGAACATGTTTTAGGGGTCAAGGAAACGTATATCTGCCTCTCTGTCTTCATACTGACACATGATAGGAAGAAATTGATGAATGTGGCTTCTCAGACTCAGAGAGAGTCCTTGGCCACATTTGACTTCACCACAGAAGTCAAGGCCTTAGCTTCTTGGGTAGACATGGGAGCCACTGGTTCTTTTTTCGTTCAGCTTTCAGGGGAGACAACCTCACACAAGCAGAGCTGCTAATGGGAAGGCAGAGGGAGGTTCTCCCTCTGTACTGTCCTCTCTACAGACTTTGTTCATTCCAGCATCTAGCAAACAGACCCGCAAGCTGGCTGTGTGGGCAATGCCCCCATTCTCAGGCCCTAAGACACAGTGTTGGGTATAAGCAAATGTCTCCCTGCTTAATCTTCCCTCCCCCTCTAATCTGCCATTTACCAGTGAGCTCTGAATTTGGAGATCATATACTGCTGTTTATAGTAATTCACTATCTCTCGTTTTCTCATTGGGATGGTGGATTTCTTTGTTTTCCCATGTGATGCTACGTCATTGCTGTCTCTAAATCTCATCCTGGTTATTGACCAGCCTAGAGCAGAGGAAAGGGGTCAGCATACAAAGTCATTAGAAAGAAAAAAGTAGGAAGAAAGAACTAAATATAGGTCCCTGGGAGACATGCCAGTTGCTTATATGAATGTTATAGGTAACCCTATGTTATGGACAACTGCTTGAAATAAGGCAAGGGTGACTCTAGTCTTGCCATAGCCCAGCATTTCAGGTACGGACACCGACAATGACACAGTCAATAAAAGACATCTCTTGGGATTCTTTACCAACAGATGCCATAATCACAGTGATTGCAAGTTTTGTGGTCCAGCCCTTTAGTTCTTGCTGTTGCATTGCTGCATGCAACATAGCAGTACCTCCTGCTTCCTGTCACTGGCTTTCCTGAACCTACAGGATTAAGTTCCTATGCCACATAAAAGTGCATTTTCCTAGAGAAGCAAGTCTAAACTCCACAGCACAATACCCAGAGCCTCCCCAGGATGTTGGAATGCTTTTTGAATTTTTGCGTTTTTCCTGCTCCAACCTTCTAGGTTCCAAGGATTCTAGGTTCATCCAAATAAACACTCAATTATTTTCCAAACACTTCCTCCACCTCTCTAGACTTTTTCACATGCTGGTTGCTTTATAAATGCCCTTCCTCTTCTCTGGCTGATATATAATTTCTTTTGAGTCTTGGTTCAAGTGGGAGCTCCCTGATACACAGTTCAAGTCCAATTCTTCATAAGCTCCCTGCTTCCTATCTCTTTACACTGAACCATACTGAACTTTAATAATTGAGCCAGAGGTCTGTTTCTCCCACAGTTTAAGAGCCCTGCCAAGGGCAAATGACTTGACCAATTCCCCCTTGTAAGCTTCTCTCCAGTATCTCCTGCCTGCTCTTTCTGTATCATGGCGCCTAGCATGCAGGAACATTCAATAAGCTGTTTTATCATGGAGGAGGACCAACACACTATGGCCCAGATGTCTAATGTCTAGGTTGTTTTGATTACATGGTATATGTGGGTTGTCAGACAAAATAAATCTTCAAGAGAGAAAAGATTAAATTGAAATATTAGTGTGGAACATACTGCAGCCTATAAAAACTAAATAGATACTGTAATTTGTGAGTGATATGAAATCTGTGTCTCAAGGCACAAATCAGAATAGAGCCACAGCATGACACATTTGTAATAGGCTAACATTAGCATTGGTATTAGCATCCACTAATCCTATTGTTCTCTGGGGGGGTAGAGAATGACTATTTTGGTATCAAACAACATGTTATCTACATATACATTACAACTTAGGAATGGAATTTTTGTCTTTGTAGAATAAGAGTCAATAAAGCAGCTACGTATCTCAACTGGCAAGTACTTCATGAGTGGCCACAAGGCTGATTCCTAAGACAAATGATATTACTTGGTACTTTGCCTAGATGAAATCTAGAGTGGCACTTCTTCCAATATTTTATTTCCTTTTATATGCATTGGACATACGTTTAGCTTTCTAAGTTCTGGGCTTTTGGGAAAGCACAGAGCTAGAAACGTAATGGAAGAAGTATATGAGAATCTTGTCTCAGCCTTGTTGTTAAGGAACCACAGAACCCCAGCTTCTCCTTCTTTGCATGAGAAAGGCCATGCAACATGGTCTCTGAAAGTTATTTCTCTCCTATAGCATTTTGTCTTCTTGTGGAGTCAGATTTACTGTACACTTTCCAATGCTCATGCTTCAAGGTTCCTCTCTTGTAAAAAGTCCTGAGAGGGTCTTATCAATGTCTTGTGTGCGAGGGATGTAGTTCTATTGACTGGGTGCTCGCTTAGCATAGATGCTGCCTTGAGGTGGATTCTTAACATTGCATACCACCAAATGTTGTAGTACAAGCCTATGATCCCAGCACTTGGTAGGCGGAGGCAGAAGTTCAAGGTCATCTTTGGCTACACAGTTTAAGGCTATCCTGGGCTACATGAAGCCTTGTCATTAAACAAACGAATGAATAAACAAACAAGCAAAGCAAAACAATACAAAACCCAAAACTAAAGACAAATTTCAGATGAAACAGCATGTAGTATTGACACAATTCATTAGAACGCTCCATAGAATAAAGAGCTCTGGTTACAGAATGCCTATAGTCATCAGCAAGGAAAAGTTATAGCATAAGAATAACTTAGATGCATCAAAAATAAGGAAAAAAAAAACAAACCAAAAAACAAACCTGTTTCTTTCTCTTCCTTTCTCCCATCAGAATCTCCCAGGTATGGAGTGGCTTAGAAAAGACTTCAGGCATTTTAGGGATCTGTATATAGGAATGCTGAGTTGGAGAGATGGTGTTTTGGGGCTTATTGGTACATCTTTATGTAGTTTATGGCAACTTTATGTATAATAATACTATTGCTAGTCATTCTTGTGTGTCTATGCCTTCCTGAAATGTATATTATTTACCCAGTTCTGGGTCACCCAGTGTCATGGCTTGAAGGCTCAGGGCTACCCTGGGTGTCACGATGTGAACTTACCTTGCAACGATTGTCACTAGAAACCTAGAGAGTGGAAGAGGACAAAATTTGAAATGCCAGGTAGTCTGTGAGAAACTTCCAATCACCAGATATATAAAATTGTAAATGGATAATTTAGTTCACAATGATGCTCAAACAATATGGAAATGTTCTGTCAGGAATATACTCACAATATAGCATACATAATTATGCACACACACTTTTACAGCTTTGATGGTAATTGCTCAACCGAGAACCGACTGGAGTTCCTGTCTTTGCAAAGATTAAAACACCTTTAATAGTTGCATGCACACTAAGTCTGTGTGCAGTTTTTCTGGTTTTATGCATCTCCAACCAAATCTCAATATACCTGACTCATCTTGTCTTGATGAATTTCAGATGAAACAGCATGTAGTATTGACACAATTCATTAGAACGCTCCATAGAATGAAGAGCTCTGGTTACAGGATGCCTATAGTCATCAGCAAGGAAAAGTTATAGCATAAGAATAATTTAGACGCATCACTATGCAGCTCAATATATTATGGTCACAAATTTAAAACGTATTTGACTTGTTCTTGGATACGCTTAAATTTCAGATTAATTTTGATCATGTTAAAAATTCAAACGCAAGGAAAATATATTGCTGGGAACTGAAAGCCTAAACGAAAAAGAAAATGGCTAGTAGAAACCTCAAAAATGTTAAAAACTCTCCTTTTACAGCAGCGGAAAGTAAAAAGCATTGTAGACAGAGTCGTGAGGACAGAGGCAGGGGGAATAATTTAGTGTCAGAATGCTTGCCTAGAGAGGATGGAGCCATCGATTCCCCCAGCAAATCACACACATCACAAATGTGTACTTTATAGCAATGTATTTCAATCTTACTTCACTAAACATTCAGTTGTGTTCAATGTGGCTTGAGATTCAGTATCTTTTCCCCTCTTGGTCAAAGGGGCCCCTACTGAAGCTCTGGCTCCCAGACTGCTCTGGGTCTCCTATTGCAGCATCAGTTGCAGAACAGCACTTCTCAGACTTCAGTGGAGGTCCGAGTCCGTTGGGGATGCTGTTACAACACATGCTATGCAATTCTGCTTCTTGCTGCTTTTGTTGTTTTGAGACATGATCTTATATATCAGGGACTGACGTTGGAATCTAGGTCCCCCTGCCTCCTTTTCCCGGGTACCAGGATTACAGGCATGTGCCACCATGCTCACACTTGGGGTTTATGTATTTTTTTTTTTTAGCAGACTCTTAGGCAATGCTAACACTGCTGGTCTAGAGTGTACACTTGGAGAATCAAAGATACAAAAGAAAAGATCGTACCTCACCATGCATGCTTCAAACCATTGGTGGTGGGTCCAGGTCCTGAGGTTTGGATTCTTCCTCAGAAGGTCTTAATGGGCCTCTTTAGCTGTATTTTTCTCTTTTCATGACACAGCTAGGGAAAGAACCCTTCTCATATTACTCTTGGTGGGAGTACAACTTTATTCAGTCATTTGGGAGCTCAGTTAGCAATATCATTCTAGAAACAAACAGAAAAGAAGCCAACAGACTGGCCAGTCTGGGAAATACAGATCCAGGGTTACAGAGCAAGTTAGTGGATTGAGCTGGGAGGCAATATGTAGATGCCTGCCACAGGATGCTTTCTCTGGAGTGGGGGTGTCCAGTGACCCCACCTATAGGATTCTCCTAGGATATGTGTGTATGTCAGTGCCAGTGGTCTCTTGTGTGATGTTATCACAACAAAGGACAACCTGGGGCATCAATTTCTCTTCATACTTTGTCTGAGACAGGGTCTCACATTCACTGTTATATATAGCAGACTGGGTACCCATGTTCCCCTGTCTCTTGCTGTAGGATTTGGGAATACAGATGTGTGCTATCATGTCTAGCTTTACATGGGTTCTATGGATTCAAACGCAGGCCCTTGCACTTGTGTGGTAAGCAGTTAACCCACTGAGACACCTTTCCAGTCTCACTTCTGGAAACTGGTCCTAGAGACACTACATGAATCAAGAGGAAATGTAAGGTTGTTCATTTATATATCCTGTATGTAAGTAGGGAAACTGCAGTAGTCTACACATCTATGAACTGATTTATACAGATTATAAGACATTTTCCCTAAAGAATAACAATAGTTAATCTAAATTAAGTAATTACTATGTGCTAGGCATGGTTTCATATTATTTATAAGGATTGCATAAATTAGTCTTTACAACAATCATATTTACATCTTATAGACAGTATAATTTATATAATGACATGGGATAATATCCAAGGATACGGTAAGCCAATCATGTAGCAGAATACTATGTGTAATACATTAAGCATTGCCATGCTATATACTAACAAAGACACAATGATTTTTATTCTAAAATGCACTCCTGATAGATAACCATTTGCTCTAGATTTGAAATTACGTGACATTCAGAAAAGTTGTTTCCAAGCAACTTGGTTAACAGCTAACAGTTCTAGAAGAAGATAAAGAAAAATGCTTAGGTCAATTGGTGTTTTGGAGTATTCTATCGATCAATGGGTGAGGAGAGTCATAGTTGTTCTGAGTGATCTCTCACATGAAAGATGATGTGTGCAGCTAACCCATAAATCTCCTCTGTCACATGTCTCCTGGGACATCTAGTAGGGAGAAATACCTTGCAGAATTTTTCCAGGTTTCTCAGTTCACCAGGTACTTCACAGTTTGCTGTTGTATCTTAGTGGCTTCAAACAGCTGGTCTATAGCAAGAGGTTTTTATTTTAATACACAAATACATTTTCCAACACTTCATTATGGAACTTATCAAGCATACAGAAAAGATTATAAGAAATTATGCAGAGCACTCGATAATCTATCATTTATATTCTACATTTAAAGTTTCTTTAGCCACCCATTGATCCACCTCAAGGTAAAGTGCATTTCAGAACAAGTTGCTGATGTAGCACACTTTCCCCTGAATAGGTCAATAGTCACATAAATAACCTATTGTCTAATCTTTCTCATTTTTCCATCTTACCTTTTGTGGTCACTCTTTGTGCACATAGAGAAATGTGAAAATCTTCAGCATGTGATTCGATAAGCTTTGATTAATGCCCGTGTCTGTATGACTCAAACTGCTGTCAAGAGAACCTTACCATACCCGGAGCACCCTCAGGCCCCTGCCCTGCAGCCTCCCACTTCCACATCAGTTCCCTCCAGGCAAGCTCTATCTCATCATCCCTACCCAAACTCAGTCATGGTTACCCACTGGAGAATGCCATGCCTTGGGAATGATTCATAATGTCTTTTCCATAGGGCCTTCTTCACATAGCATGTTTTTGCCATTCCCTTCAAGATAGTTTAGATCAATTCTTTGCTTGTCATTACTATTTAGTAGGATTGCATTGTATAGATATAGTGCAGTTTCTTCCTGATGGAAGGCCTGTTTCTGATCTTTGGCTTCTATGGGCAAAGTATCTCTCTCTCTCTCTCTCTCTCTCTCTCTCTCTCTCTGTCTTGATTTTTCTCCAATGTCTCTAAAAGTGTTCTCTGGAGATGTAAATTTTGCTTCCTGTCTTCTTCAATATTGTTACATATTTGGTTCATCTCCCAACCACAGTCCTCTTTCTCCCTCCCACCACCACCCCATCCCACCCACCCCTGCTGTGTTTCATCTGCTTCTGGCCTTGCATTGATGCACAGATCTTTGAACTGTCTCACCTGGTCACTAGCTCCTCACCTGCTTGAGATTTCAGCTTCTGTCCTGGTTTTTCACTGCCGGCATAATGAAGTGACAATATGACAAAACACTGCCCTTCAAATTAATCTGTAGTAATATTTCCTAGCTCCCATTTTTGAATTTTTTACCCCAGACAAAACAAAACAAGACATAGTCATAAACAAAGAAATAAAGTAAACAACAACAACAAAAAACATTTTCTTGGTCTTAAAAAGATAAGAAATAAACCATGTCTTTAATCCCAACACCCAAGAAGCAGAGGCAGGTAGATCTCTATGAGTTTGAGGCCAACCTGGTCTACAGAGCAAGTTCCAGGACAACCAGAGCTACACGGAAAAACATTGTCTCAAAAAAAACAAAAGCCCAAAACCAAAAACCAAAAACCAAGACCAAAACCAATCAATCAACCAAGAAACAGAAAAACAAACAAACAGAAATAAAGTTGAGCATAGTGTTACAATTTCATTTAAGGTTCCAGATGAAAAATCTTTTTACCGAAGGGCTACCAGCAGGATATCCCACTCCTGCTATGGAAGCAGTGCAGACCCAGCAGGACTTGGCCTGCAGAGGCTGCTACTCTTTAAAGAGCGAACATGCTTACGGCCGGTGAAGGGAGAAATCAATAATAAGGATTTAGTGCAGCAGTCTTTACCAGCAGAAGGATCTGATGCAGCCAACACAGTAGGTGAGGACCCTGGCTATCTTTGAGGCTCATGAGGTCTCAGCTGTGATAACCCCGCAGGTACCCATGTCAGTTTTCAGCCACTGACTCGAGCATCATGGGGTTTGCTCATTAGAGCTTGTCCATCACCTTACGAGAGGGAAGCTCTTGCAGTCAGAGAAATAAGCTGTCTTCTGGAAACATTTTGATGGTCCTTCCTAGAAGCCGTGGGCTGTAGGCACTGGCTCTTCTATCTCACACTGGCATTTTCTCAATGCCCTTGCTCATTAGAAAGCACAAAGTCTTAGGATAGGTTAGGTTACTCAGAACTGTGGCACCCTCAGGGTCTGCCTTCATCTTTGGCTAATTGCTCTCCATCTATTCTAAATTGAGCCTCATTTGCAGGCTTAAGGCTGCCCATAATGTATAATAAGGATGGACAATTTGTTTTGAACATATGCTATAGATTATTATTAGTAGATGTCTGTGGGGTATAGGACTTCGGAGCCTTCATATGAGATCAATAGGAAAGAGTGTTGTAATTGATGTCTGCCCTGAGCGTAGGAAGGAGGAATTGGATACGTACATAACAAAATTTCCACCTCTATCTTAGAATTTATGCCTATATTATAGTTGACAATAAGGTGGGACAGTTTTGGAGGAGGTAGTTTTAGTAATTATTTTAACTTAAAAGATAACAGACATGGTACCTTTTATCTATCATCCTTATTTATATTGTTAATATCTTGGTGCATGTGTGTTTCCTGGCTAACAATAAGAAATAGGCAGAGAGTGTGAACTAAATAGTTGTTGAGCAGCTACTAGCTTTTGGTTATCATTTTAGAAACCGTGCAAACATATATTAGCAAATATTCTAAGCAACCAGAATATCACTCCTCTTTTTAGCAATAAATCAAGACCCAGAAGTAATATATGTGCCTAAATGCTAATATAAAATTCCAAGTCCAAAGAGGCTACTCATTTTGATATATTTGGGCAGGGGCTACCAATCTGGGCAGGATTTTAAAAAGAATATCTTGAGTATCAAGGACTGAGTCTCATCCTGAATAATTACACCAGAACCTGCAGGAAAGGGAAGCTAGCTCCAGAGAGATGGGCTGCATACACCCCAGGTGACTATAATCTGTAACTGGGCAGAGAACCAAGGAATCGTCCCCAGAGGGAGTGGGGTAGCTCACAGTTACACTGAACACAGCTTTTGTTTTCCTCCCCATATCTTGCCCAATTTAATTCTCATGCAATTATTCATGGGACAGCCAAGGCTCAGAAAGCCTAAGTACATCGGGCAGAACTTGCAGCCCACCTGGGGTTTGAATGCAAATCTCTGGGTCCAAAGCACTTACTTTTTGCATGATACCAATTTCTTCCTTTAGGATTCTGTCCTTCTGCTTGGCGTCGAACATAGAACCTAAATCCCCAAATCTGGCTCCAGCCTGTTATCCTTGCCTTGGCTTGGTCCTCTAGCACCGGTGGGAAGTAACGTACTTGGAATATTGCTTTTAGGAGACCCTACTGCCAGAGGTGCTTCTTGAAGCTACGACCTGCTACCAGGGGACTTCGTGCTGCTCAGAGAGAGAGGCTGCTTCTGAGACTGGGATCCAGGGTGGGTGGATCATGCTCTGAAGGTTGTCTGTGCCCAGGCTAGGTAACTCTTCCGTTTCCTCCTTAGTTTCCTGATGCTATAAAGAGGTTAAAGGAGCTGTGGCCAGTCTCTCTGATCTGGTAGTTGAGGGTACTCATATTTCTGTTTTGGGCATTGTGCTACTACAGAGTTCAGCTCCCGAGGCCAGAGTTGTGAATGTTCATGAGGTAATTAACAAATGATCAGAACCTTAGAGTTAGGATAAGCCTCCAGTGTACTGTAGTTCTAACACCTACCTAAGGCTTCTGTACTGAACTAGTGTCAGTGGTGCATTCAGACTGGTTAAGTGCTTCCGGAGGTGGGGGGTGAGGGCAATGTACCATCTCTTCTAGCAGTGTATAAGCTCTTTAAAAACTAAGCTTATTACTGAGTACGGTGGTGCACAGCTTTAATCCCAGCCCTTGGTGGGCGGAGGCGGAGGCGGAGGCGGAGGCGGAGGCGGAGGCAGGTATGTTTCCTGCCTGCCTGCCTGCCTGCCTGCCTGCCTGCCTCCCTCCCTCCCTCTTTCCCCTCCTCTCTCATACACATACAAACACACAATTTGATTCTCCCGAATTGTCAAATAAGCTGATTGACTTCCCCCATCTTACTAAAGTTGATTTCTATAAAGTTTACCCACCAACCAAATAGTTTATGCAAATTACTATAGACTAAGCAAGACTTATTCCAAGCAAAATTATTGACATAGTCTCTAGCAGAGTTTATTTTTAGTAACTTTAATTGTACTGACTTCCTGTGGGGCAGGCGCTTCTCACTCTCTTTACGGCAACTTTTCTCCTTCTATCAGAGGAGGTAGTGAGTGGATGTGAGAGTTAAGTCTGGAAACACAGGTTCTGTCAGGTTCAGGGGACTGCTCAGACATGATTACTGCCTCTCAAGGCATTTATACTTTATTAAGAATGAAGCCTTGCCTGCTGGGTTTGGCATAAAGGAATGGACTAGACATGAATATTAGTCACCAGGCAGTTGGAGGGAGGGACTGGCTTCTCAGGCCTCCACATATCACCAGGGAGGAGACCTGTGACACAGCCTGGCCCAGGTCCCAGCCTTAGGCCCCCACTGGAGGATCTCTAGATGTCTTTCAGGAACACGCAGGAGTGAAGGGGGATTGGAGACTTGGGCTACTGAGGTCCAAGTGGAAGAGAAAGTGACCTTGCTTGCACAAGCCAGGCACAGAAAGAAAAGCATAACATGCTTACTCAGGTGTGAGGCCTAAGAGCTGATTTCATAAACGGAGAGAGTTGACTAGAGAGAGTGGACAATGGGTAGCCAAATACATAGTTCACAATATGGTTTTGTTTTGGTTTTTTTTTTAAGCTTCCCAATACAAAGGACTGATAAATCTTTAAGGAGTGGGAAACGCTCATTATTCTGATCGATCATTATATATTTTTACATTATCAAAACCTAACTTCCTCCATATGTACAACAGAAAATATAAATGGAAAGAAGAAAATGGTCCAGTCGCTAAAATTAAAACCCTGGAGGATTTCCATGGCCACCCTGGGTTTGAGTGATGATCATTTTTAATTTTCCTCTCAAAGATGGCACCTCCAACAGAGATTTCCTCATGGAGTGTTTCCTGCTGCCAAGCCAGGAGGCAGCTGTCACTTGCAGGGTGTTTTTTCTTATAACATACGGCTTCGAGTCTTGATCCAGGGCATAGACACTTCTTGAAAGGCTTTTTGTTCAAAGCAGACAAGGTCCCAGTCTACCTTCCTTTAGGAGAGATGAAAACATCACAGCCTGCAGTAGCAGAGGGCACCGTGGAAACTAAACTCCCTTACCCTGAGGTGCAGGCATGAACGTGAGTGTTTTATTTATTATTTACAGCACAACCTGTCCAGACACGGTGTGTTAGGAACTGGTCGACAACGCTGATGGAAGTCAGCACTGGGGCCGTAAAAGGGCCTTTGAAACTCCAGCAGGCTTTCATTATAGTCTCTCCGGGCCCTACGGGCAAAGCTGTTTGCCCACGTCCCCTCCCCTCTCCTCATCACAAATCAACTCCTCAACTTGGTTTAGGCTCCAGGAAGCTGAGAGATTGGAGATTTCAAATGAGCCTTTCAGTCCAGATGTGTCCATAATAGAAACCGCTGGGCAGTGGGGCATAATTAACCACCTCTCCTTCGCTGAGACGGCAGAATGGCATTAATTCTGCCAACTGGGCTCGACGTGAATTGGCTGGAACGTTCTGAGTCGATTTCCAGCTGCTGCTTCTGCTGCTCTGGCTTCCAACAGGATTTGCATTCCAAATAAAATGAGGCCCGAAATAGATGCCCAATACACGTTCAATGCTATTTTTAATCAGTGATCTCTCGGTTAGCTGTGAAAGATTATTAGCAGGTCACAATGCACTTCAGACTTCTCTTTGTCCCGCAGAACGGATCTCAGCACATGGTGACTAGCTTCTCCTTTTACCTCTCAGACTCTTTACACAACGGATAGGAGGGGAGTGGTGTGTGTCAGGGCGGCACAGATGTGCTACAATTATAAGCTCCGGAGCTGAAGGGCCATTTATTTTGGCTAAAGCTGTGTTTAAATAGGCTAGAGTTCCACCAGAGAATCTTCAAGCAAGTCAGCTAGTCTGAGGCTTACAAACGGTTTTCCTGACACTCGCCTGGGACTATCAAACCAATCCCTGCGAATTTTTTTTTTTTTTTACAAAAGTTGTTTTTATTTTTAAACAATGTATTCATGTGTGTGTGTGTGTGTGTGTGTGTGTGTTATACGCACATATAAATTCAATTGCCCAGGGAGAGGATGCAGGATTCCCTGGAATTACAGTTGGTCCCCAGCCATCTGATCTAGGTGCTAGGAAATGAACTCTGGCTTCTGCAAGAGCAGTATGAGGCCCTAACTGTGAGCCAACTCTCCAGTACCACCAGTCCCTTTTAATTCACAGAAGAACACGGAGGGAAATGTTGATTTTGTGTTTATTGCTCCCTCCTACCTAGGTGTGGGAATCCAGTAGGTACTGCGTATTTCTTTATAGATAGTAGTTTCCTAGGAACTTGAGATGCCTATGGATATAGTCGTCAATAGATGCCCTAGTTATTTAAAAAATAATATAATTTCACATTTGTTTATCATGCAAGCAAATCTGTCATCTCATTTGCAAAGACATTTATGTAGAATGAATGCTCAAATGTAATTGTATTAGTAACTGTTTTACAGAATATGTTAGTGTTAATATTAATATTACCCCCCGTTTCTACTTCTCCTTTCACTATAATGTGTGTGTTTCTGTCGGTCCAATTCTTTGGAGTTTATTTTTTGTACATGGGTTGGCAACTGTATTTCAGCTGCTCCACAGTCTCGATCCCCTAAACTACCTTTGCTATTATTATATATTTGATTCTTCAAGAAAAAATTCCACAATTTCCCTGTCCTTTTGTCCATTTATTGATTTTACCCATCATCCTCAAACATTAACTAATAATTCCCCAAAGCTTTTGGTATGGCCTATTTAGAGCTTAAATATGCTGTGGTCTTTTCTTACGAAAGTTTTCTACTCTTTAATTTTGCAGGGATTGATCTATCCCTGTATTTCAGCAGGAACACTTGATTATCAAGTACATGGAGGAAGGTGGTGGGAGTCCAGAGATAGCCTGGTCCTCAGATATGCTTTAGAAAGAAACAGAGCTACCCCACCCCCACCCCCACCCCTGCTGCCACCAGTGCCTGCATCACTACTTTCTTGGCGCCACCATTCTTGGCAGCTATCTCCAGGAGCAATGCCTTATCTGTAAGGCACACACTGGGGATAGAAACAGAAGGCCATGCCAGTGAACTTCCTGTTCAACTCTGGCATGATCTTGACCACAGTCTTGGTAGCACTGGAAGATAGGTGCTGAGATGATGCTCTGGGCAGCCCCATGGCCATCACAGAACTATTTCCCAGAGAGGCTGTTTGTAGCCTCCCGGGTATCGTGATAGTCTGGACTGTGGTCGCAGACCCCTTGATGATGATGAAGTTGTAGTGGGTGACCTTAGCACCGGGGCTAAGCATTTGGTAGTGCAGGAGGTGTTGCTGACAGTCTTGAATGAATTGTCACTTTTGGTGGTCCACCGCCACCACAAGCATCACAGAAGGGCAGGAGATGACCCTTTTGCTTTGACTCTTCTAAGAGGGCTCTGATATTCTCAATGGTGGAGAAGACACCAGTAACTTCCACCATACACTTTGCACCGGTGTCACTATTTTATCTTGGTGGGATCTTGCTCCTGAAGGACGGAGGTGGCCTTCTTGTTGATGACAAGTTTCCTCTTCTTGACTGCACTGTTGACCTTGCTGGAACATGTAGACTATACAGTTGAGGTCAGTGGAGGGCCACTGATGGTAACAATATCCACTTTGCAGGAGTTGAAGGCGACCCTGGTAACCAGGTCCTCAATACGGCTAAATCTGTCCACTTGGACCTAATACACCATCATGCCTTAGGGATGTGGCTGGTACTGCATGAGAACATCCTGCTGTCTCTGGAACGTGGTGGGTCAGAGGGCCACCTTACCAATTCTTTAATGAAATATCCAAAATTTCTTTACTCCTTATGTTTCTTATTTTTCTCTGGCTCCTGCCATTTCTATAGCATATAAAATACATTTTTATCTTCATTCATACCCTAACATCTTTAATATCACTACACTTTACTTTTTAGTTGCAACCTGAACAAATCTCTGGATTTGTTCCACTGATTTCAAAGTCATTTGTTCCTTCTACTGTTATGGCAACATATGCTTGTTGTTGACGTTTAGATGGTATTTTTAAAAGGTAGAAGAAAGAAAACTGATCTTCCTGGCTCCCCTTACCTGGTGGTAGACAGTTCGATCATTTATGAGATAGTTACTGAGCCCTCAATGCTGCGCATCCAGGTACATATACATGCACATGCGTACACACATATACACATATATGTACCTGCATGTGTACATGCACACACACACACACATATATACATATATATATATATACACATATACATATCATATACAGCATATATATATATATACATATGCCATATGCCATATACATATATATATCACACACACACATATATACACATTATACATCATATACACACATGCATACTTATATACATAATCAAATACACATACTATCATACACAAGGTAAACACTAATCTCAAACAGCTTCTCATTTGGAAAGGGGTACAGACAAGCAAGCAACAAATTAAACTATAATCTGTAGAAGAAAAAAGGGAGAACAGGTTTGCTTTGGAGCATACAGAGCGCTCAGGGTATCGGGTCCCTTTATAATCCTTAGTGGGAGGAATCTCTGGACTCACCCTCACTGAGAAGCAGTAGCATCATTTGGGATAACTTCATTTCTGTACCACAAACCTATCAGCTATGTCCCTTCCTTCTATTCCAACTCTATGTCACAACTTCTTATCCCAGTATGGAAACAGGACTAGATTTCCTTGGTGATCTCTTTTTGGTTTGGTTTGGTTTTGGTTTTCAGACAGGGTCCCTCTGCGTATATAGCTCTGGGTGTCCTAGAACTCATTTTGTAGAACAGGCTGCCCTCGAGCTAACCGAGATCCACTTGTCACTGCCCACCAAGTACTGGGATTAAAAGCATGTACCATCACACCTGGCTGATGGTCCCTTTTTGATATGTCATTTTGAGCAGCATACCGGCATGCTCTAGAATGTTCTCTTGCTGTCTCTGTCTCTCTTTGTCCTTCTGATCATGCCCCCTAGCCTGTAAGTTCTCATCTCTCTTGCCTCTTGTAGCTCAGGATTCCCCAGAACTTACTGTGTAGTGGAAGAAGACCTTGAACTTTTGATCCTCCTAAATGCTGAGGTTACAAGTATAATCACCATGCCTGATTTATGTGGTGCTAGGAATTGGACCCAACACTTTATGCTTGCTGGGCAGGCCCTCTACCAACTGAGGCACACCCCAGCCCCAAGCCACCTCATCTCAAAGGCACGTTCTTGATTCTGTACCTGCTTCTAGACACCGCTTCTCTTCTCTGCTCTCATTTGCACTGAGCTGCATGGAAAACCATCTTTATTGCTCCGAGATCTCTGTCTTTTAATGTCCCTTTGGTTAATTTTGACACTTCACTGAGGTTTTTCCTATCAAGATCTTTGATGATACAAGGGTTGGTTTTCCTAGTATAGAGCCCATGCAAACTGATTTTCCAGGAAAGGGCTTGGTCTCCTGCAGAGCTCTGTCGAAATCCACCAAGGCCGATTGGATTGCTTAAGTGGTTAACCACAAGATTTGGGCTGTTGCCTCCTTATCGTGCTGGGGGAGACTTGCTTATCCCTAAAATAACAAATGCAGAGCTGGAAGTGTAGTGCTGGAGCCAAGGTTCCCAAGGCACGCCACTTTGCCTCCTTGATTTTTGCCTGCTAAAAGCCCTCTGGGCCAAGGATTGGGATCCCTGAATGCGAAGTCTTTGTTGTCTGTGCACTGTACCAGGAAACCCCACACCCATCACTGGCCTTACCACCTCCTTTCTCCCCATTATTTGCCACTCCAGCAAGCCTAGACACAAGCTGCTTTTTGCCTTTGTTAGCATGGCAACCAGGAAACCACATGTTGTCCTACAAAGTGGTCATTTCTTTGTCCTGGTAGCACTTAGTAGCCCCTTAATAGCACTGAACCTCTGTTTTCTGGAAACGCTGTGTGTTCTTCTGGCTCCTGTCATCTCCTCTGAAAGCTCTCCTGGTGCTTCTTCATCTCCATTGCAGTCTTTGCTTTCTCAGACTGCTGTTCAGAGTCCCACCCCCTTCCTCTCTATGCTCGATCCCTAGAAAAACGTCAACCTGCCCATTGGATCTATCTACCAACTGCTTTCCGTGCGCAAGGTGGCATGTTCTTGTCTTGTTCTAAAACTTGAACACCTGAGACATTCAGCAACAACAATAATGAAGGAAATTCTTAAAAGAAATGAACGCTCTTAAGTATACATCAGATTTCTGTCTTTGCTCCAAGGCTGCCACTGAACACTGTTCTGTAGGTCTACGCATTTTGACACTGTCACTTGGATAACTGTTAGGAGAACTCAGGAGAAACGTGAATGAACTCTGTTGAGATTTTACTCCTGAAACTCCATTTGTCATTGGTCAGTATTTTTCCTTCAGGAACTTCTCTTCAGCTTTTTCTCATTCAGTGTCCCGTAGGACACTGAGTGAGTTTTATTAATTAGGACTAAGATTAATTAATTCTTAATCTAATTGGGACACTGTCCTAATTCCGTAGGACACATATTAATCCTTCCCTATGATGCTATCTGGGTGTGAACCCAGACTCTGTCCACTGTCTCATCCTCTCATGCCAGCCTTGTTTGAGCCACCAGCAGGTCTTCCGTCACGTCTGCAGTCGTCTCTTGGGCTCTTGTCTTTGCTGCCTTATCCCACGCTCTCCTCTACCCATTCTCCATAGCCATCTTTGGAACATGCACATCTCATCCTAACCCCCTAGTTGTGTTCCTTCCATGGCTCTTGTCACTTGTCACCTTTCCAGCAATTGCACAACACTTTCTGTCTTGTACTTTGGTCTCGAGTCATAGAAACAATGGATGGGTGTCCTTGAACCCACCAGGCTTGCCTTAGGTCCTCCCTTTGCATTACCCCAAAGCCCAGTGCTTCTCATTACACAGCAGCCTCTTCTCTAGACTTCTTCAGCTTAAGAGTCAGTTCCTTAGAAAGAATAAGACAGTTCCCAACCTGCGGGTTGTGACATTTGGAGGGTCTAACCACCTTTTCACAGAGGTTGCCTCAGACCACTGAAAATCACAGAGCTTTACATTATGATTCACAATAATAGCATAATTACAGTTATGAAGTAGCAGTGAAAATAATTTTATGGTTGGGGGTCACCACAACGTAAGGAACTGTATTAAAGGGTCACAGCGTTAAGAAGGTTGAGAACCACTGCTCTCAGATCATACAGCAAATGAAGTACTCTTCCCTTATTCCTGTTTCCTGAAGGCTTAGCATTCCATGTCTCCTTTACCTAACTGTTCTCTTCTTAGCCTATCCACATTATTGTTCTTGAGAAAGGTCTGTCTTGAGAAGTGTTTTAGCATACCAAGTAGCAGCTTTTGCTGGGCAGCTGAACCAGTGCTTCGGCCCATCTCTGCAACTTCGCACAAGATTTCTAATCCCTCTCTCCGGCCAGGTACCAGCAGTCCCTGCCTCTGGCTCGAGGTTGGATTTATCAATACAAAGCACCAGTGGCTGTAGAGTCAGGGGTGAGTTTGGGGCTCTGCTGTTCTGGTTCCTCCCTGTGGGGACCCAAGGCAATCTCTCTCTCTCTCTATATATATATATCTATCTCTATCTATCTATCTATCTATCTATCTATCTATCTATCTATCTATCTATCTATCTATCTATATATGTGTGTGTGTGTATGTATGCATGTATGTATATATATATAATCATATCCTATCTATCTATCTATCTATCTATCTATCTATCTATCTATCTATCTAGCCTTGGCCATAATTCAAAGTCAAGTATCCCATCAGGTGACCTCGACACAGACGCTACTATCAGTTTATCCTTCCATTCCAGCCTGGGGGCTTCTCTGCACCCCAGGACTTCTTACACTACCCCCTTGTTACACCCATTTAAAATCGCCAGTCTGAATGTGCCATCTGGTTACTGAAAGGGCCTTGAGGGTACTGGGACTGGGTCTGTCTGGTTCCTAGTAGAGTCCAAATGACCTGGCATAAAAGAGAAGCCTAATAAAATGCTATATGAATGGAACTCATGAATGAATGCACAGCCGCCTTTAATGCATGAGACGGTGTTAGCCTGAGCAGTGATGGGGAGAAAAATGGTCCAGGGAAGACACAGTAAAAAGTACAATAGAGACAATAATGACATGTTGAGTAAGTTAAAAAAAATGATGGCTGACTGTGAGAAATGAGTCTGATGAAGAAAGAGGGACATTTGTCATTCCAGTCCTTGTCACTGCATGGAGGAGTTAAAAATCTTATAGTCAATGAGATTATGTCTTAGTTTGCCTGGGCAGACTAAACTGGATACTTTATTATTGTTTTTATTAGATATTTTCTTTATTTACATTTCAAATGTTATCCCCTTTCCTGGTTTCCCCTCTGAAAACCCACTATGCCATCCCCCTTCCCCGTTGCTCACCAGCCCACCCACTCCTGCTTCCCTGTTCTGGTATTCCCCTACACTGGGACATGGAGCCTTTTCAAAACCAAGGGAAGAAAGTTATGTCATGATGTGTGTACACATATATGTATAAATATATACATAAACATAAATGTATGTTTACAGGAATCACAAATGGATGGTCTGTCTTTGTTTTAGAAGTACATTCTCTGTGTGTATGTATATGTGTGTATAGATGAGTATGTTTGTGTATGTGTGTGTGTGTGTGTATGGAGGGTGTGTATGTATGTATGTAAGTATGTATGTATGGGTATGAGTATGGAGGTGTGTGTATGTGCACTTGCATGTATGTGCATTTGAATATGGAGGCCATGGGAGCAAAGACGAGTCTTACTCAGGTGCTTCCAACCTTTTCAATAATTTTCTTTCATGAGACAGGGTGTCAAGTAACCCCAGTTTGTCTGGAACTTACTGTGTAGACTAGAATGATCTTGAACTGGTGTCTACTACTCCAGTAGTAGGATTAGCAGCGTGGGCCACGGTGCCTGGTTTATGTGGCCCTAGGGTTTGAACTAAGGGATTCATGAATGCTACATAATCATGCTGCCATGTGAGCTGGACCTTCAGCCTGTATTAAGTTTTAAAATACAGAAATCCTTAAAATTTGAGAAAAGAATTATGCTGCTCTATAGTTTTTGTCTTTGTTTTGCAGTAATTATTGTTTCCAAGTTGAAAAAAATCCCTGGCCTAGTTAATCATGATGATCTGAAATGACTTATCAAAAGTGTAGATGTACAAGTAGGGCCAATCAAATCCTTGTATGGAATGTGAGCCATGGGGATGTAGGGTTGGCCTACCAGTGGCTCTATTTCCTGTCATTTAAACAGAGCCTATTTTTAATGGAGAGAATGAGGATAAATAAAATTAAGCAACAAAGGACAGAAAAAAGACATAGAGACAGAATCTGTAGTCAGATATCTAGACAAGTGATTCAAATGAGAATGGCCCTCAATGGTTCATATATTTTAATACTTGATTCCTAGTGGACCTGTTTGGAAAAGATTAGGAGGTATGGCAGTTGTGTCACTGTGGCGGCTTTGAGATTTCAAAATTCCATACCATTTCCAGTTAGATCTCTTTCCACTTCTTGTTTGTAGATCAGATGTGAACTCCTATCTACTGCTCTGATGTTATGCCTCTCTGTCTGCTGCCATGCTCCCTCTATAATGGTCATGGACTCACCCTTTGAATTTGTAAGCTCCCAATAAACTCCTTTTTCTATAAGCTGCCTTGGTCATGATGTCTCTTTGTTGCAATTGAAAAGTAACCAAGGCATCTAGCTTTAGGGAAAGAGCATGGGAAAAGAATAAACCATGGTTAATGATATGAGATCCTTGATCCAGCTATGCCTGAAGTCTTACTCTTGACTTTTCCCATCACAAAATCCAATAAAATCACCCCCTAGATAGTTGGGTTTTTGTCTTTTACAAGTGGGAAACCATATTTATTTGGTACCAGAAATAGGCCATTGCTTGAGGCTGACATTCCAATGAGGAGTATAAGTGTGGCATATGAGGTCTTTCCTGTTAGGGGCACAAGACTCAACAATCCTTGCCCTGCTTTCTGAATCATGTGATTTTAATAGTCACCTCTTGTTTCTCTACACTTAGATCGGATTCCTGCTGAGATTAGAGCTTTAGAGGGAGTCATTAAAATTTCAAGATGTTGTCTGCCTTCTTGCATGTCTTTCAAGGAAAGAAAAAGCTTCTGTATAAATTGGTCCCTCTGAAAGCAGGGAGGAAGTAGCTTGTGACTTCATTAAGAGATACCTTGTTCCTATTCACATGTGAGAGTGATCTGTGGCTGTTGTGGATCAGATAATCAGGCAGCCCAGGGACCTGCAAACACCATGACCATATTCCACATGGGCCGAATGGGACAGAGGCTAGGAGGTGGGAGAGATAGGTAGCAGATGTGACTGGAACCCAATGTTTTAAGCCTGTCTCCAGACTACTAAGTGAACTAATCTCACCCAGGCACAGCCATTCACTGGCTCAGCCTCAGCCTCTCAGCAGGAGTCGTTTAGGAGTTGTTCAGTTGAGACCTGTTGCTAAGGGACAAATAGACAAAAAGTAGTCAACAATAGGCCAAGACTTGTGGTGTTTTCTTACAGAAGTCTGCTCACACACCAGTTGACCAGGGTCTTAAAAGAATCCTTATCTACTTCGACCAGAGAAATTCCAACCCAAGGGAACTTGGAATTTATGGATTTTGAAGGCAACAAGACCTAAGGTAAGAGGAATGTCCAGGAGTAGTACAGGGACTCCCTTCTGATACTTATTTCAGGTGTAGCCTTGGAGAATAATGAATTTAAGGGTATCTATCCATAAGAAAAATTCCAGGGCAGTCAAGATATGCAATCTTCTTGTACTATGTATGATATATGTCATCTATTGTAAAAGGTGTTTTGATAGAAGTCACCTTGTTGCTCCTCAAAGGCAATACTATAAAGGCATTCTAGTTTAATTTCTATTGTGACCAAAAGCAAATTTGCTTCTTAAAGTTTTTTTCATTTTCTTAATTTCTCTCCAATATATAATCCAAGGAGAATATCTTTATTTTCTCTTTTTATTTGCAATTAAAGTTACACTATATTGTGTGTGTGTGTTGATGCCCTTGGAGGTCAGAAGAGGGGTTTGGCTCCCCTGGGGCTGGTGTCTCCAGTTGTTGTGACTCAATGAATTTGAGTGCTTGGAACTGAACTCTTGGTCCTTTGCAAGAGCAGCAAGCCCTCTTAACCACTGAGTCATCCCTCCAGCTCTATATGCAATTATTTTTAAAGCTGTATAGATGCTTGTCTAGTTTTTATTTATGTTCATATTAAAATTCCTTTCAAGAATACACTTAGGTATGTAGACTTGTGTGTGTATGTGTGTGTGTGTGTGTTTTCTTGGAAACCTTGTGGGCTTTTTAGATGCCAATAATTGAGGCATAATTGTATAATTAGTAATTTTTTTCATTTATGTCTTTGATTATAGTATTCACTCCGTTTGCTTTGGTTTTTTATTCTCAAAATTTATAAGCTGGATATTCACAAATCGGAGAAGACAAGTAGCGATATTCTGGCAACCTAAAACCAGTGTTTAAACAACAAGGGGAAGCGACTAGTTTGTAGGGTGTGAGAGATTCCATACAGGCACCCATCCATCCAGGTTCCAAGAAATGTAATGGCCTTTGTACCTCTTTTCAGAGGAGCTTCCAGTGACGAGGCTGACACAAGGCTTTTGTCAATTGCATTCTTTAGCACAGTTCCATTAGCCAGGTAGCTAATTAACGTATCTAAGTTTTTAAGATTTTTTTTTTATTTACCTCCTTCAGATTTGTAGATATTTTAAGAGAAATTTTAGAAAGCTGGTGTCAGATACCAAATGACATTAGAAGCTTTTAGCCTATTTAAAAGGCAGCTAGACAAAGCGTTGGGAACTTGGTGCTTTCAACCTCACTTAATTAGTAACAAACTAGCTGCATTGAGCAGCTTTTGTGTGCCAGGCCCGGCATTTGCTAGACTGCAAAGCTGAATAAAATGCTGTTCCAGTCCTTATGGCTCTAGCAATCTACTGGGCAGGGTTGACATGCAAAATAACTGGCTGAATGTGGCAGGTAAGTATATGGTGCACACAGGATTCTAAGAGCCTCATGGAGAAGACTTCATGGGGAGGTAGAGAAATTTGCACTTTATAAAGCTGGAAGCGGCTTGCCAAGAAAGCAGAGAGGTGGTGACCTACACCCTACTTGGGGGAGTTCGAGAGGGCTGGGCCTACAAAGTAGAATTTCTTTCCAAGTTTTCATTCTATTGCTGTTGAGTTACACCTTGCTTTCTTATGGCTGATAGTTCTACGCGGGTGGGATCTCACGGCAGCTTTGGCTCCCTCCCTTGGTCTTATTCTCTCCACTGGCTGGGTCTGGGGTTCTGTGTGCACACTTTAACTCCTCATGCATTAACATGCATTATGTGATCTTAAAGACAAAGCGACAATTTACATAAGCAAAGAATGTGAATATTTAAAAGGATTATGTACTTTAACATCCCTGTCTGGCTTGCTGTTTATGGCTGGAAGAGCCATGTGATGGTTTGAGTGAAAATACTTCCCCAGCCCCACCCCGTACAATCATAGAAAGTGGCACTATTGGGAGGTGTGACCTTGTAGAAAGTATATCACCAGAGGGTGGGCTTTGGGGTTTCAGAAGCTCAAGCCATGCCCAGTGTCACCCTCTCTTCTTGCTGCCTGCCGATCGATCAAGAAGTAGAACTCTCTGCAGGTTCTCCACCACCATTTCTGCCTGTGTGCCACCATGATTCCTGCCATGATGATAATGGACTAAACCTCTGCACTGTAAGCCAGCCCCACTTAAACGTTTTCCTTTGTAAGAGTTGCTGTGGCCGTGGCATCTCTTCATACAGTAATAAAACCCTAACTAAGACAGGGCACATACATAGTAGGTGCTCAACAGGAATCATAAAGATTGACCGGTACTGGAAAGTTAGAAGATGGTCTCACAAACATGACATGGCATGACAGGCCCTCTGTGTCTGTGTTGGTACCAGCAAGAAAATTAAATTCTAGCCAAGCCAAAGTATTTGTTTAAGAAAAAATATCATATTAAGTCTCTGGACTGACAGTCTAGCATTTTCCCTATTACTCAATGACATTCTTGTTTATATTTATTTATTTTGTTTCTCTAACTGAATTTTACTTAGAAAAAAAAACCCACTCCCTGAACTGGCAGTGGTTTAGAGATTTTATGAAAAGCCTACAAAAGGTACTTAGCACGCAAGCTCATTTTCTTGTGTGTCTCGCCGCCTGTACCACACCTGACACTCTCTGTTATACACAGCTTTGTGCTGTTGTCTGGTTTGCCTTTGTGTGATTTGTGTTGTCTGAGTCGAGGAGACTTGTTTGACTGCTTAGAATCCAGTGAATTTCCCTTGCCCCCCTCCTCTGTGACATCCTTAAGTTCACCCCAGCAACAGTTCTTCCCTGCCTCTCTCTCTATGGCAGACTGCCAGACTTCATCTATCATGCCTTTGGCTGTTCTCCGCTGCTGCAGCAGAATTTTGTTTACAAAAAAAAAAAAAATCTTATCAACAGTGTGTTGCAATGCCAGCAACCTCTGCTCCAAATGCCTTCTTCTCTTTTTCTTAAAAAAACTAAAATGAAAAGTAAAACAGCAGAACCCCAGTAGACAATCAGTAAGACCCTGGCTTAGGCTGGCTCCTGTAACAGAATGGTTGAGTTTGGATAATTTATAAAGAGGCCGATTCTGGAGACTAGGAGTCTAAGATTACATGGCTGGCTGCACCTCGCAAGTGCCGTATGCTGTGTGGAGTGTGTCAGAAAGACAGAGGAGCAGAGGATGCCTGCAGATGAGGGGGGGTTTGGAGTAGCTTTGGAAGGACTGGCCTCACCTTGACTTACCTATACGCTCTGAGAGTGAGCTGTCACTCAAGTGAGAGAGGCGTCATGCCATTCTTGAAGGCTGCCACTTAGTGATCCACACACTTTCTCTAAGTCCTTCCTCCCTACACCAACTGAAGATTTAAGCCTCCGTAGGGGCATTGGTAGTAATAAGCTGTATTCAAATCATAGCAGATGCTTAGAGCAATGGACCATGCCTCCTTTCTTCTGAGTACAGCTGGGATTTCCTCATGGATTTAGTCCAAACAGGCTTTAAACCTTTCACAGTGAAAGACAGTTTCTCTCTTCAGTAAATCCATCCTGTTGCCCCTTGAATTCTTATGTCCCTTTGGTTTCTAGGAGTAGAAGTGTTTAACACCTATAACAGGATGCCGAGGCAGAGGTGGGCCATCTTGGGCAAACCTCTGGGAGACTTGGCTGTGAATTAGGATAGCATTGTACATAAATACCTGGCAGAATTGAGTGAGATGAGAATGCAAATTGCCTGGAATAGCATTCGATACACAACATAAAAATGCTAATAACGTGACTACTATTCCTATAAAAATAACTCTTAGTCTGAGGTTTCTCTCTATCACCATTCATTCGAATGCTATAGATTCAAAAATATTATTCTTCTCTCAAAATTTTATGTAAGCTTTCTGTTAGTTCAATTAAAAAAAAATATCTTTGGGCATGTTATTCTCCCTTACCCCATTCCATCTCTGAGGTTGGCCTGGAACTCACTATGTAACCAAAAATTACCTTGAACTTCTAATCCTCTTGACTACCCCTCCCTAGTGCTGGGGATGGGACCTAGGGCTTTTGCAAGCTAGGCAAGTGCTCTGCCAACTGACTTGCATCCCTAGACCCAACTGTCTCTTTCAGTCTATACCTCAGGAGTTTTGCCTGATATACCAGCATCTTAGAATAAGAAAGATAATCTCTCTTGGTAATTCCCCTGATCATGTAAGTCACATTTTAGTTTGCCAACTTCACAGGTAATCCAACGAACCCATTTCTAAGATGTGAATTTCCATTCTTATTTTAGAAAAGTTGGTATCTGTCACTTTACAGGGATGAGTCCTGGCGGTTCTATTGGCTCATTTCCCATTTTTCTAAGTTCTTAGAAAAGTATTCAGAGAAATATTTATCAACTCGACTTATTACTTTGGCTCACAGGCTGTGGCTCCTTAGTTTCTGTCTTGTCTTTGTTGGTCACAAAAAGGTCAAGGTCCCCTTCTGATGTTGAAGCTTTTATATTTAAGAAAGTAGCCAGTTGGAAAAAATATTATTGACAATAATAATGATAAACAAACTTGACATGTCTATCCTTAAGACACTCATAATGTGGAAGCTGACTTATTTCTTTAAAAATGTATTCATTATAATCATTATCGTTATTATTAGTAGTAGTATGTGTGTGTGTGTACCTTGTCACATGTATGTCAATTAGAGGATGTCTTTTGTGGAGTTTTCTTCTTTCACCTTTATGTGGCCTCTGAGAATTGAACTCACGGTTTCAGGCTTGCATGCCAAGCACCTGTTGAGCCATCTCACCATCCCATCCCCCGTGTCCTTACTTAAAAAAAAAAGTTATTCCTATGTTTTTACTTTTATTACCATGGAATTTGGTCTCTTGTACAAATACACACACACACACACACACACACACACACACACACACACACATCCTCTCCATGAAATAACCACCATGGTTTGGGTACAACTGACTTAGTATTTGCATGTCCCTGTTTTGAAAGGTGTCTTGTTTCAGATTGGAACACCGTGGCTACAAACGACAGTGGACTGTGTTTTTATATTTGGCTACTACAATTGTTATAAATTGCTATTTTAGAAACATCCAGTCAGAAGTTATTTGACAGTTAAACCGAACATGGAGGGGGACAACGACATAGAAAGGGAAACAGGAACTTAAGAAACCCTCTCAGACAGTTACAACTTCCATATGGCTTTTCTTTTGTGGGGTCTTCTGCGGTTAGAGTGCAGCAGGACCAGAGGGCGCTGGCTTTGTCTACCAGGAGCTGATGATCTCTCCTAGTCAGCTCCATGCTCCATTGTTTCCTTTTCCAGTCTCTGAGCTGGACCATGGGAGGGCTTCTTGTCAAAACACAAACATTGATTCATGGAATTGTATCACTAAGGGATTTGACCGATCACTGGACCACAGCGTTCCCATGCTCTTCAAGTATAAGAATCTCTTCTACATATCAATGTCTCTTGGGTTTCCATAGAGTGCCACCAAAACAAACAGCACACATGACTTGAAAAGCTATAGCATGACAATAGACCGCTGCAGATCCAGTAACCATTTCATAGGAGTTTAAATGTTATTAATCACAATAGAATTGCTTCAAACAAATAATTATGCCTACATGAATGATACATGTTACTTCATCTGTAACCTGCTGGGTATGCAAATCTCATGAACTTGGAGGCTCTCAGAGACCTTTACCCGGGAAAACACTGGTAGGAGAGGTTGAGTTTGAACAGATGAGTTCATGTGACTCAAGGTTGTAAAGACCACCGCTCACTGCTGGCAGAGTCCACATCATTGACCCCCTTTCTACTGGGTTAGTTTTCTTCTGGAATGATACTAGCAGAGAGAAGTATTGAAACAACCAAGCTCTGAGGAGACTATGATGTATGCACCAAACATAGGAGGGCCTGCTCTTATTAACAAAACCCTATCAGAGGATTGGGTTGTTAGTAGAATCCTTACATCATTTGACATCTTACATCTACTTGACAAATATTCCTTGAGAACTCTTTGATACTTTTTTATTTTTGTTTCATTTTCAGAGAGGTCCTCTTTCTTGAGAAGGTAGATTCAGTCTACCTTCACACTAACAATAATCCTCTCACCTCTTCGTCCCAAGTGTTGGGATCATATGTGTTAGCCAACATACCTGATTTTGTGTTTGGTACCTCTTAACCCATATAGTAAACTTGGAAAACATTCAATTTTGGTTTCAGAGAACTTGTTCTTCCTGACAAAGCAAAAAAGCAGATAAACGTATTGGAACCTTAAATATCATAGAGTTTGACAGGGTACAGGCACACAAGTCAACAAGAACGGACAACCTCAACTGCCAAGTTGGGAGAAGCAGCTCTGGCTGCTGTATTGACAAAACAAATGAGAAGGATCACCAGCCAAAGAATACATTATAATATTGGCAGACAGGAGGAGGAGTGCGAGAACCACATTAAAAAGCCATTCAGTGTTAGAGATGACTCAACTCAGCTGGAGAAAGATGAGAAGAAAAATTGATATTTCTTGGATAATGTTTGGTGTTTATGTACAAGGAGACATCTCAGGAGCTTATGAATCGGGTCTTTAGCCAGAGTTTCCATGGCTGATTAACACAAGGTTAAAGATGCTGAACTAGATGCTGATCAAGCCCATATTCTCCCTAGACGACCTGTTTCTTCTGGTACCCCTTTCATTTTCAGAACGTCAGGGGGCCAACAGATTGTCTTCATGCCTCTGTGGGTCTGGCGAACTGTGAAGCATCTGGGTTAACTCTGATTCTCATTAAAATGTGGTTCATTTGGGGACAGATGGCGAGCCATCCAATCATATCTTTTATGTGGATAGAGCAATCATGAGGGTTCATCCAGTTAGATCTAACCGTGCCTTAAGACAAGGCTGCCCAACTAGACTCTACCGTTTCTGTTTCCCAGTGATAAAGGGTGGATCATACGGCTAAGGTTTGTAATCTTCACCCTGACCAAATGATTTGAAAATGGCGAGTTTCATAAGACTCTTAGGAGGGACAGAGCCAAACACGAATAAATCTATTCCCGTCACCTGAAGATGTGACTCAGTCAGAATGGTTTTGGGGGGACAGCACACGTGGATCTTAGGCAATCAGAGAGTAATTATAATTGGTGTTGACAGAAAAACTGTGCAAACAGACCACAGTGAATTCCACAGCCGCCACCCCCTCCCCAAGCTAAGTATAATGAAACTGGGTCCAGGGAGTGTTGCTTGGCATTTGGACCTCCCACTCTTCCATTGCCAAGGCTCCCAGGACTTCTAGTGAGAGACCAGTATTTACCATAGGCAGAAATCGTCTCATCCCATTAACCCTCTCCACGGTGCTGCAGACTGGCACATGTACTGAGAAGGGCCCTGAAAAGCAGGCTGGGTTAACAGGCACATTTTCACTGCAGGCAGTTCTGGTTGCCTTGGTGAGTCCCTGCGCATGAGTAGGAGCTCATCTGTCCCTGCCTGGGGGTCATTCGTGACTGCTCTGGCATGGCCAGATTTCCTTTGCTAACTACCTGTGTGCAAAGAGGCCTGAAGACTTTTAAAGGGATTGGAATATGGTGGGGCGGGGGGTGGGGGTGGGGGGAATCGTGTCACCTTTGCATATGAACAAAGACCAAGTTCCCTTATAGAAACAGAGCTGAACTGAGAACTACATCTGACAAGTATGGGAATCATACAGAGGGAGCACTTGGGGCATGTATGGGAAGCGGACACCGGAAGTGCTTGAGTGAGAGATGGGGAGAGGATGAGGGCTCTGTGCCCACCACGGGTCTTTCCTCAGGGATCCCTAAGAGGAAAGAGACACAGGAAAAGAAGAAAGGGGTATGGGAAAAGGAGAAGGGGACTGGTGAGAACACACCAGACGTGGTTCCTGTGATTTCGAATAGTTCTTTGGGTCTCAGAACAGCTCAAGAATGACCACGCAGAAATCCTCTGTAAAATCTTTGCAAGCTGGAGCCACGCAGATCACTTCAATGCTTTGGGGCGGTCGCCTGAGCTTATTTATTTGCGAAGTGGCCTTGAAGCAGCCTCCCGGTCTTTGTCCACACAGAACCAGGCTGTGTGTGGGAGTGAGGGCATTTGTAAAAGTGACAAAGTAAAAATGGCCCTCGGGCACTTCAACGTCTGAAGTGCTCCTGTGGATGCTCCCTCTGGTGTTCTCTGTGGATGGTGGAGGGAGTTGGGAGGTTAGAGTGGCCAGGCACAGGGGTCTGCAGTGACATCGCTAGCAGGGTATCATTGTCTAACATCACAAGTAGCTATCTAAAGCACAATTGGGCCCTTCAGTTCATCAGAATGGTGCTCTCTATTTCACATCGAGGCGAGACAAGATACTCATTCTAAGGACTTAGTAGAAACATAAAAACCCTTCAACAGAGTTCAGCCTATGGCTTGGATCCGGACAAATTCAGTGCAGTTTCTTATGCTATAATTCCTGCGTCTCTGGGACAGGGCAATGAAAATGAATGTCCTAAATAATGACCCGAGGCGCTGCATGGGTGTGAAGTGCCTCACAAATCATCAAAGGAAGATTAAATTACGTCTTATACTTACCAAAGCCAAAAAGTGAACTAATAACACATTTTAGAAACCACTGCTCCAGGAGCTAAAGCTTAAAATCATGGTAGGGGTTAACCCCAGCCTGACCAGGACATCTGAGTCACCAGAAGGTCCCATAATTAAAAGCTGGGCTTAATTCTCTTTTGTGTATTGGTAATAGGTATGAGAAATACTTATGTGTAAGAATTCTTTCTTTTTATATGTGTGTGCTATATATGCATGTTTATATGGGATGGAGTGGGTGTAAGTACCTGTGTGGAGGTTGATGTTGGGGGTCTTTCTGAGTCTCTCTTTCTACTGTGTTTCTTTAATTTTTACATTTATTCACTAATTCTCTCCCTCCATGCCCTGCGCTGCATTCATGTGCTGTGTTCACCTGAAGAGATAGTGACACATGCCTTTAATCCCAGCACTTGGGAGGCAGAGACAGGCAGATTTCTGAGTTCAAGGCCAGCCTGGTCTACAGAGTGAGTTCCAGGACAGCCAGGGCTACACAGAGAAACCCTGTCTCAAAACACACACACACACACACACACACACACACACAAACAAACAAAAAACCAAAAAGAACAACTTACAGGGGATAGTTCTCTCTTTCCTTTATGTCTTAGCTACTTTTTCTATTGCGATGATAGAAAAAGCAACTTGGGGAGGAAGGGTTTATTCCAGCTTGCAACTCTCAGATCACTCTCCACCACTGAGGGAAATGAGGGCAGGAACTCCAGGCAGCACCCTGGAGGCAGAAACCAAAACAGAGGCCATGGAGAAATGTTCCTTCTTGGCTTGCTCAGCCTCCTTGTACAACTCAGGATCACCCATACAGGGATGGCATCGCCCACAATGGGTCACATATGATCACCCACATCAATCACAGTCCCCCACAGGCTTGCCTACAGGACAGTCTTAAGGAAAGGCATTTTATCAGTTGTGGTTCCCTCTTAGATAACTCAAACATGCATAAAGCTGACAAAACCAAAGTAATGAACAACCAGGACATTGAGCTATAATTGACAACTAAGAGCAGCCTACTTAAGGAATAGAACATGCTTATTTAATATACATACACATGGTAAAATAATTACTACTATTGAACTAACCAATGTATGCATCATGCACTTTTCACATGTGTCCATGTGTATTTGTGTGTTGTAAGAATACTTAATAACTACTCTCAGTAAAGTCCTAGCATACCACACAATCTTCTCAATCATAGTAAACACGCTGAACATTCAATGCTTAGAACTATTTACTCTGAAGATTTGCTCTCTGTGGCTCAATGTGCCTGGAGTCAAGGAGATTTGGTTGACAGTAGGGAGATGTCAAAGACTCTTGAAACCATTTGCTCGTTTGCTGTGCCCTGTCCTTTTTGCTGACAAGTGTCTTCTGCTCTCTCCTGTCCTGTGATCGCAGGTGAATGATAATGGCCACTCTAATCCTAATTTGACAATGTCTTTCAGTGAACATGTCAATAACTTCATGACACAGTCTCTGTCTATTTCCACAGAAAAGGAAGCTCCTTTTTGTCAGCTCCTTACAGCAACACACCAAAGCTAAGGTTTTATGAAAAAAAAAAAAGTCATGAAGCTCCCCCTTTTTAAGAAGAGTTGTGGAGCTGGGCGTGGTGGCACATGCCTTTAATCCCAGCACTCAGAAGGCAGAGGCAGGCAGATTTCTGAGTTTGAGGCCAGCCTGGTCTACAAAGTGAGTTCTAGGACAGTCAGGGCTATACAGAGAAACCCTGTCTCAAAAAACAAAAAACAAACAAACAAAAAAAACCCAAAAAACAAAACAAAACAAAACAAAAACAAAAAAAAGGAAGAGTTGTGGGATGGAGAAGGAGGGGGGTGAGGAAAGAAAGAAGAAAGGAAGGAAGGAAGGAAGGTGGGAAGGGGGAGGGGGTGAGCACTCTCATAGATGCAGGGGGAGGGTGGATGGGATAGGGGGTTCCCAGAGGGGAAACTGGGAAAGGGGCTAACATTTTAAACTTAAATAAAGAAAATACCCAATAAAAGAAAAGAAAAAAAGAGAAAGAAAAGAAATGGGGAGAAAGGGGAAGAAAGGAGAAGAAAGGAGAAGGAGAAGGAGAAGGAGAAGGAGAAGAAGAAGAAGAAGAAGAAGAAGAAGAAGAAGAAGAAGAAGAAGAAGAGGAAAAGCAGAAGGAGGAGGAAGAAGAGGAAGAGGAAGAAGCAGCAGCAGCAACAGCAGCTTTCCATGATGGCACACACTGTTAATCCCAGCACTCAGGAGGCAGAGACAGATGAGCATGAATTCGAGGTCTTCATGTACACACATGCATACATACATGCATGCATGCATACATACATGCATGCATGCATACATGCAGCTTGGTCTACATAGGGAATTCCAGGTCATCCGGGTCTATAGAGAGGCCTTGTCTCCAAAAATAAGTTGTGGGTTGGGAGTGATATCATCCGTAGCCTTTCCTTGGATTCGGGGGTTGATTCCAGGATTTCCTACACACATACCACATATGTGGATATTAAATTCTTTATATGAATCAACCTAATTTTTGCATACAACACACCCAGAGAGTAACACTATTGCAATGTGTTATGTAAATCGTAGTTGCTGTTTTGTTTCAGAAATAATAAAAAGGAAGTCTATACATGTTCATTGCAGGTGCAACAGGACTGGGGCATAGCTCAGTCAGTAGAACTATTACCTGGCACATGAAAGATGGAGGTTCTATGCCTAACTCATAAAACAAAATGAATCAGCCAAATGTGGTGGCACGCACCCGAAACCCTACACTCAGGTTGCAGGGGCTGGGCAAGGAGTTCAAGGCCATCCTCAACTACATAGTGAGTTTGAGGCCAGTCTGGGCTACATGAACTCCTGTCTCAGAAAAAATAAACCAAACTAAACTCTAAAGCTTCCTATCTGGCTCACTAACTTCATGGATACAGAGCCCACAGATACAAAGAGCCAAAATGACAGGTTGTGGGTAAGGCTGCCACTCTGACACATGGCTACTGTAACTTACTCAGTACAAAAAATAATATCATACCTTTGCTATATTTTACAGAATATTTTGCTATCATATTTATTTAAGAAGTTATTACAAAAACACAAAAAATTAAAAAAGAAGTTATTACATTCATTTATTTATTTACTTATTTATTTGTGTATATATGTGTGTGTGTGTGTGTACTACGGTGCATGAATGGAGGTCAGAGGACAACTTGAAGTAGTTTATTCTCTCCTTTCATCATGTGGTCCCAAGGGGGTTGAACTCAGGTGACAAGTGGCTTTGTCCACTGAGCTCTCTCACCAGCCCCTGGCTCCACATTAGTAACAGTGTAGCCTGTACTCTAGCACCTTCCTCAGTTTTCTCAACTGCTTGTTGATGCTGGGTAGTCTTCCAAGCAGTTATCAGTACATTCAGTGTTGCTATGAACAGCCATCCTAAAATTTTTATGCCAAGTTTTAAATATTTTAAGTTAATTTTAATAAGATAAGTTACTGTTAACAAAATTGCTTTATTGTATATTCAAAAACAGGCTGTTAAATTGTCTGGATCAGTAAAATGCTTGCCACAAGAGGATGAGGATGAGGACTCGAATTCAGAGCCCACCACTCATGTTAAGTCCTGGGTTCTGTGCCACGTACCCATAATCCCAGGGCTGGGAGAAGATGTATAGGAAGTTGCCAGAAGTTTGCTAGTCAGCTAGTTCTGCAAATCAGTGAGCTACAAGTTCAGTGGGGGACTGTCAAAAATAAGGTGAGGAAGGTCACAAGTCCCTTCCGGTTGGCACCAGCACCGGGTCACCTTGGGCGCGGAGCTGGCGGACACCTCCAATGTCCCTAGAGGACTCTCCACACGACCAGTGAGTGGAACACAACTTCTGTTCCATTCCAATCTAGCGGGATCTGAGACAGCATTAAGGAAGCAGAAACCCGCCCTGACCAGGGTCACAAGTCCCTTCCAGTCGGTGCCAGCACCGGGTCAGGGTCACCTTGGGCGCGGAGTCGGCGGACACCCACAAGGTCCCTAGAGGACAGCTTCTGAGGCAGACCCTGTTTCAGGCTCCAGACATCCAGGCACCTTTCCTGCCAGAGGAGAGGTGTCTGCCCCGCCCAGGAGGGCTTTGCATCTGGGGGAGCCATCATCTTGGTTCCCGAATCCCTCTGAGACTAGTCTGCACAGGTGAGAGTGTGGACTACAAAAGCTAACAGCTTCTGGGACAGGCCTAAGTGACACAGCTTCTGGGACACGCCCTGTTTCAGGCCTTCATCTTCTGCCAGGAGGCAGGTCCAAATGCCATGTATCTGTGCACCTTTGCTGCAAGAGGAGAGCTTGCCTGCAGAGAGTACTCTGAACACTGAAACTCAGGAGAGATCTAGTCTCCCAGGTCTGCTGATAGAGGCTAACAGAATCACGAGAGGAACAAGCTTTAACCAGAGACAACTATAAGAACTAACTCCAGAGATTACCAGATGTCGAAAGGCAAATGTAAGAATCTTACTAACAGAAACCAAGATCACTCACCATCATCAGAATGCAGCATTCCCACCTCACCCAGTCCTGGGCACCCCAACACACCCGAAAAGCTAGACCCAGATTTAAAAGCATATCTCATGATGATGGTAGAGGACATCAAGAAGGATTTTAATAACTCACTTAAAGAAATACAGGAGAACACTGCTAAAGAGTTACAAGTCCTTAAAGAAAAACAGGAAAACACATCCAAACAGGTGATGGAAATGAACAAAACCATACTAGACCTAAAAAGGGAAGTAGACACAATAAAGAAAACCCAAAGTGATGCAACACTGGAAATAGAAATCCTAGGAAAGAAATCTGGAACCATAGATGTGAGCATCAGCAACAGAATATAAGAGATGGAAGAGAGAATCTCAGGTGCAGAAGATTCCATAGAGAACATTGGCACAACAATGAAAGAAAATGCAAAATGCAAAAAGATCCTAACTCAAAACATCCAGGAAATCCAGGACACAATGAGAAGACCAAACCTACGGATAATAGGAGTAGATGAGAATGAAGATTTTTCAACTCAAAGGACTGGCAAATATCTTCAACAAAATTATAGAAGAAAACTTCCCAAACCTAAAGAAAGAGATGCCCATGAACATAAAAGAAGCCTACAGAACTCCAAATAGACTGGACCAGAAAAGAAATTCCTCCCGACACATAATAATCAGAACAACAAATGAACTAAATAAAAATAGAATATTAAAAGCAGTAAGGGAAAAAGGTCAAGTAACATATAAAGGTAGGCCTATCAGAATTACACCAGACTTTTCACCAGAGACTATGAAAGCCAGAAGAGCCTGGACAGATGTTATACAGGCACTAAGAGAACACAAATGCCAGCCCAGGCTACTATACCCAGCCAAACTTTCAATTACCTTAGATGGAGAAACCAAAGTATTCCAGCCAGAAGCTGGAAAGAACCCAGATGCCCCTCAACACAGGAATGGATATAGAAAATGTGGTACATTTACACAATGAAGTACTACTCAGCTATTAAAAAGAATGAATTTATGAATTTCTTAGGCAAATGGATGGACCTAGAGGGCATCATCCTGAGTGAGGTAACAAAAGAACTCACATGATATGTACTCACTGATAAGTGGATATTAGCCCAGAAACTTAGAATACCAAAGATACAAGATACAATTTGCAAAACACATGAAACTCAAGAAGAACAAAGACCAAAGTGTGGACACTTTGCCCCTTCTTAGAATTGGTAACAAAACACTCATGGAAGGAGTTACAGAGACAAAGTTTAGAGCTGAGACGAAAGGATGGACCATCTAGAGACTGCCATACCCAGGGATTCATCCCATAATCAGCCTCCAACGCTCTTGCATACACTAGCAAGATTTTGCTGAAAGGAAAATATAGCTGCCTCTTGTGAGGCTCTGCCGGGGCCTAGCAAACACAGAAGTGGATGCTCACAGTCAGCTATTGGATGGATCACAGGGCCCTCAATGGAGTAGCTAGGAAAGTACCCAAGGATCTAAAATTGTCTGTAACCCTATAGGTGGAACAACAATATGAACTAACCAGTACCCTCCAGAGCTAGTGTCTCTAGCTGCATATGTATCTGAAGATGGCCTAGTTGGCCATCATTGGAAAGAGAGGCCCATTGGTCTTGCAAACATTATATGCCTCAGTTCAGGGGAGTGCCAGGGTCAAGAAGTGGGAGTGGGTGAGTAGGGGAGTGGGGGGGGGGTATGGGGGACTTTTGGGATAGCATTGGAAGTGTAAGTGAAGAAAATACCTAATTTTAAAAAATAAGGTGAGAGCTATGGAGGAAGGTACTCTGATGCTGACTTCCATCCTTTAAATAAACACACACACACACACACACACACACACACACACACACACACACGACTCATCCACAGATGTGTACACTTACACAAACACATGCACATTCATACACTACACATATGTGTATTTGTATATACACACAGAAAGGTGCACACCTATACAAATACAGACACATTCATATATCACACATATGTGCACATGTATACATGGACACATATTTTTATTTTGCAGCATACTTACATTTAAAACTCAACTATATTTTACAAGGAGGGATGGCTTCAGAAGCTGCTGGTAGGTGTCTATTTGATCCCAGCCCTAATTGTATTTTATGGTTTCCTTCAGTTCATTGTCTCTGTGTAAAAACAAACCTGTATTATGTGCCTACCCTAGGGGAATATCAGAGTCATAAGACAGTATGTATAACCAAGCCTTTGATGTATTTTACATCACTGTCCCAATGAACCTTTCTGGGCATATTCTAGGAAATGTGAGCGTATCTGCTAGCTGATGTGATCAGATGTGTGAGACTAGAATACCTAGGTGACTTAGGGTGATGAGTTGGGGACAAAGGGATGGTGTGAGAGATACTGAAGTCATCTGCTCGAATGGTGGTGGAATTTAGAAGAGAGTTGTTCTTACCACCTTGATCTCCAAGAAACAAGAGGGGAAAGTGTGTTGGACGTGGACTACTTCTCTGAAACCCTCTCTTTGCATACTTCATTGAAAGGGCAGGATGCCATTCCTGTTGAAGAGTGGGCAATCTTGGACTTTTTCACAATTGTTCCCCAAGACCTTGAAATGATTCAGGATAGAGAATTGTGAGGGTATGTGTCAGCTCACAGAAGATTGAAGGCAAAGGCCTTTAGAAACAGAGGTGCAAGATGGTGGGTCTTGACTGTCCCCAAATCACTTCATGATAAAAACCACCGGGTGCTCCTACTTAAAATAGACATCCCCAGACTTCTTCACCAATTTGCCCTTTAGATGAGGGTCTGATGGAGCACAAATTTAAAGATGGTTATCTTTAAGGGTGTGAGGGATGATTAGTCTTGTAGCAGATAGCTCTCAGGATGTCCACTTAGCCTGTAAACTATTCTCCAGTTATACTTCCAACTTATAGGTAGGACTCCAACACTGATATTTAAGTTACGTTAAATATCCATGGCCATGAAGGAAGCCATGCTGTGTGAGTCAGAGTCTCTCTGTACAATTAAAGGCTGAATCCAGAGATAGCCAGTCTACCTCCAAAACCAGCAACATAGGCAGTCTTACTCTGCTATATGAATAGAGAAGCAGATCTATGGGGGGAACAGGAAAAATAAAACATAGGTTCTCTCATATCTTGAAGTAGCTTGATTTGGTTTCAGTCAGCCCACACTGAACATGCTTGATCTCATCTGATTTCAATAACATGATCTTATAACCTAAGATCATAAGACTTAAAAAAGTCACTTACACATACTTATACACACATAGTACCATCTTCAAGTTGTTGTTGGATTGAAGTCAATAAGTTCTCTATCTTAACATAGCAATTCTTCTGGAAAGGTTCTCAAGCATTTGTGATTTAGTAGACACTACTTCAGCTGGGGGAACAGAGTGATATTTGTAGAAGGGTTAGGGATGGGTGCTAGAGGTGATGTAGGGAAAGCAAGACTAGGTGGAGAGTTACAACGGCACTGTCAGATGGGTTCTGCTAAGTACATCATTTCCCCTCCTTAGTAGGAAGAGTTTGAGTATTTTCTCAATCTGTTCTTTGTCTGTGAGGTAGCATGGATGTCAGATGGCATTTTGCATGTAAAACAATATCTGATTGGGATTGTAGATAAAGCTTAAAAACATGAATGGGTTGTTTAATACAATTCAATGTGTTCAGCCAGTTGCGTTGGTGTTTGCTCGGCTAGTCTATCCACTGCAGTACTTCTCTTGGTTACTCTTGGCTCCCCACACAAGGGGGAAACACAGGTTCTTTCTCAGCAGAGATCAGGCAATGGTTGCCTAGCTCTTGGGGGCTGAGTGTATGTTTGTTCTGGATATCTTAAGCTATTGGCCTGCATATCTTGATCTATTGGTTGGGTTGTACAAATGGTTGTTTTGTTTCACACATATTTCAAGGGCTTTCAGTGTATCTCAGTGCTTCACTATGACCACTGTCTCTAGATTCTTACATGAAATTGTTAGGTTCTTGAAAACTCATCAGAAAGTACGTGAAACATCTTTTGCTTTCTGAGCACAAAATGAGAAGTGCTGCCTTCCCAGCCCTCTTTTAAACCACCAGCTCCAGCCTTGGGTTAAGTAGTGTGTGTGTCTTTGTGGGGATGGTGGTTGTTATTGTTGGTGGTGGTGGATTTCAAGCCTTAGGAAGTCTTGCTTTCTGTAATGGACTACTGTCGGGTGCCTTGTTAACATTCTTAAGTGATTCCCCTTTAAAGGAAGTCCATCCTAGAGAAGGGGTAAAGACAGAAAAACTTGAGGAGGTGAGCAAACCTTTTAGGACCCTCTGCATACCAACCTTTGAGCCTTTACTGCTAGGGGGATAACTTCAGATTGACTGTAAGGTCCGTATAAGGCTAAAGGTATAGTTTAAGTAGTAAAATATTAGTATAGGTCATTTGATATAATTAAGTTTATATCTTGATGATACATTTAGAAAAGGGATGTCTGAGGGCTAGTCCTGGAAGTCTAACTCTAGAAGCTCGCTGAACTCCCAGGAGGAAAAAGTACAGGAAGACTATCTTATCTCTTAAGTCAAATGGATCACAAAGCTACATTTGTCCTGAGTGTGATGGACCAAGACCTCCTGGGCTGTCTGTGGGCTGAGAAGTCTCATAAACATAGTACTTATGAAATCTTCATTTTCTCTGATTTTTGATTATTTTATTTTACATGCATGAATGTTTTGCCTACATTCGTGTATGTGTGCCGTGTGTATGCCTCATGTCCATGGAGGTCAGAAGTGGGTATTGAATCCCATGGAACTGAAGTAAGGATGTGAACTACCGTGTGTGTGACTAGAATCAACCCCAGGTCCTCTGCAAGAGCAATAAGTGTTCTTCACCTCTGATCCACCTCTCCAGCCCAAGTCTGTGCTTTCTTAATATCGAGTATAATGCCATGTAGTTGTTTGTACATTGAAATACCCCCTTTTATTATTTTCTTTTTAATTTCAGGATGCTTTGGGAAGTGTAAACCCTCATTCCTTGCTAGGTATGTACGTAATTTATTTATGCCTGCTTAAAGATAAGTGTATGGAGGTATGAGAAGATACTTCTGTTAAGATGCTGAGTTCACAGTCATGAAGACCTGAGTTCACATCACCAGCAATTTTGTCAAAACCTGGGTGTGACAGCATGTAGCTATAATCATAACCTGGTAGAGATAGAAACAGGAGAATCTATGGGGCTTGCTAGCAAGCTAACTTAGAGGAACTAGTAAGCTCATGTTTAGTGAGGGATCTTGCCTCAAAAAACAAGGCAGACATCGACACCAGACTACATCAGTTGTGGACCATGTCTTCCACACATGCATGTATGGGCCCATTCACCAGCATATGTGGGGAGCCGCACTCACATTTGCCATTATAAGATGGCGCTGACAGCTGTGTTCTAAGTAGTAAATAATCTGCACACGTGCAGGGGCAGTTTTCCCGCCACGTGTTCTGCCTTTCTCGTGATGACAACTGGGCCAATGGGCTGCAGCCAATCAGGGAGCGACACATCCTAGGCGGAGGATAATTCTCCTTAAAAGGGACGGGGTTTCGCCATTCTCTCTCTTGCTCCTGAAGATGTAAGCAATAAAGCTTTTGCCGCAGAAGATTCCGTTTTGTTGCGTTCTTCCTGGCCGGTCGTGAACGCGCGTAAGAAGCATATGTATATATGCTTGCTTATGTACATTCATACCCTTCCCACACACAAACTAGAGAAGTGTATAGACATTGGCTTGCCTGAGATCATGAAGTAAGCGAAACAACCCAAGGTCCCTGATATTACTATTATACACTCTGTCTGCCAAGACAACTGCCAAGACATGGTTTACTGGGGGAAAAGGCGAAAGTCAAGTGTAAATGAAGGAAGAAGAAGTGGTTTCAGTTGAGCATTCTGTTAACATTTAATCCAAACCCTTGCTACTGGGTTAGCAACACCCACTGGATTTAATATAACCACAACTAAACTCACTACAGAGGCAGTACAGTATTAAGAAAGCATACCAACACTAATGTATATTGAGGGAGAAAACTGTCAACTTAGGGAAAATGTATTTTTATTTCAACCATGTGAGCAAACAAGATAGTTCTTTGTTTCTTCTTGTCCACTGAGATATTAAACTGGGATCAAGAAGCCTGGGATAGTTTCAGGATACCTCCTCTAAGCCATAGGAGATACTTGGTGACCTGGTTGAAAGCTCTGGGCTCTGCTTAGACTCTTCTGCAGACTGACGTATGCTCTAGTTGTCTGTGATGTTGGAAAAGGCAGTGTGATGCAATGCTATGGGTGTGCACTCTGGAGATGGGGGATCTTAGGTTCATGTTCTTCTACTTAGTCATGCTACGACTGGGAACTCTCAGAGTATCTCTCAGGTGATGATCAGACTGTAAAATAGGGGGGAGTAATAATGAACGAATACTGCAGTTTATTAGGTAGCACTTTCTGGAGAAACAGAATAAATGTATTTACACACATACACGCATACACACACAGAAGGAGATAGAGAAAACGGCAGATTCAGAAAAAAATCTACATTTATTTCAACTACACAAGCAAACAATATCTCTTATTTTTCCTCATTTCTTTCTGTCCACTCATTAAATTGAGATTACAGTACCTGGACTAAGGAAACAAATAATTATTATAAATAGTATTTTGCTTAGATTGGCTTACATTAATGAAGCAGAAAATGGGCTCCTTAGACCATGGTGGTAGCAGCCACTGAGTGGCTGAGCCATGAAAACACTTCTCTAGTCATCTCTGTGTGTACATGATACTCATGAGCTCTACCCTCAAAGCAAAATATTTCAAACGAGTTGCAACCTTTACATTTTTTATATCACCATGAGTGGAGTCTAGAACTAACCATATTAATCCATAATATTCTACCCTTGTCCCTGAAATACTCATGGCCATATTTCAATGCAAAATATATTTAGTCCATTTTCAAATACTCATAACCTTAACATTTTCAACATTCTTTAGAAATGCAACTCTAGAGTCTCTACATGTCTAATATAATTAGTATGTTATATTATAATCTAATCAATATGGGTTAATTTTGGAGACATCCTCATGGAATCCTTCCTGTTGTTCCAGGCCAAAGTACGTGGCTTCTTTCTCTTGGGAGTAATATCTTTAACAAGTAAACCCTTGTGTGTAACTTCAAATATGTTCCTCACTATTGGGTGGGAGACTCATGTTCCAGCTCCTCTCATGACATAGTAGAACCTTTGGGGGGGTGGGGGGGACGACCAGCCTTCTCTTTAAACTACAGACAAGCTTCATTTTCATCATAATTAGATTGGTATTCTTTATATGCTTTTTTGGTGAATAGTCATCACATGGGTAGTGTACTGAGGGCATCCGTGACAAATGGGCCAGGCACAATAGGCATTTTAGGTAAGATACTGAACCTCACTTAACCACCACATCTGTCATGTGCCAGCTATCTGGTGGATAAATGGCAGGCATGACTGGTATGAACTGTCTCTTCCTTCCTTCCTTCCTTCCTTCCTTCCTTCCTTCCTTCCTTCCTTCCTTCCTTCCTCTCTCTTTCCCTCCCTCTCTTCTTTCTTTCTTTCTTTCTTTCTTTCTTTCTTTCTTTCTTTCTTTCTTTCTTTCTTCCTTCCTTCCTTCCTTCCTTCCTTCCTTCCTTCCTTCCTTCCTTCCCTTTTTTTCTTTTGTTCTTTCTTTCTCTTTTTCCTTTACAGGAATTATTGAAGTGGAAATTTCTGGTTTCTTTGGAGACTCGGTTGTGTCATGTGATGTTTTCCTGGATGCTGTCTTATGAGAGGATGTTTGCTGAGACCAAACACATGGCGTTTTCCTGAAAGTTGTTTTTGCGAAAGGGCAGTGATGTTTTGCTGGAGTGGATGCTTGAGGGGGTGTGTAATGTTTAGAAAGAATATAAACATAACCCTACAGAGAGTGAGAGGACGCTCTTGAGTTGGTTCGCCTTGCAACACTTCAATGGTCTTTGCTGATCTTCGCTTGTCAGGACTTCATAGAGAGAAAAGCACCAAAGAACTTCTTGTGTTCCAGCTGCTTCTTGCCAGGTTGGCAGAGTCATGCTGATTCAGAGGAGCCTGAAGTTTCTTCTGGACCAAGCTGCTGCTACTGATTTGTGTTTGGTGTTTTGGACTGGACTGCTCATATTCTGACAACAAATGCTGTAATTGACCCAAAGAACTACTTCTAAACAGGACTACACTCCCCATTGTCTATTAAACTCTATTTCCCCCTATCTCTGGTAGGTGGGCTAGAGGGAGGTTGAAGGTTTTAAGAACCCTTATTAAAGTAGGTTTTGAAAAATCTAAACCTACAAATTATGGCCTAACTGGAAATTTCAAATGCAGGAAAATGAAAAGACAAACACAAGGAAACCCACAACCATGGATGTTTTGACTAAAAACCTGCAGAATTTAATTTGCGTCAACATTTTCTGGGTTACAAAAGAATTGACAGAGCCTGTGAAACAAGAGTGAGCCATGTCTGAAAAGCAAGTCATTTTAGCATTCTGAGAGGAGGATAATCTGGTTTATCCATGCTAGAAAACTGTTTCTTTTGGTAAAAGGAGACAACCAGGTTCCAGAGAAAAGGTCTTGGGTTGTTAGTCAGGAGTCCTGAGTTCCTGTCCCAAGATTTCCTTTGCTGAAGTATTTGGACAAGTACCTCATATCTCTGGTTTTTCAGGGTTTTTTTTTGTTGTTGTTGTTGTTGTTGTTGTTGTTTTGTAAGAGAGGGATGATTTTTTTTAAAACAGGGCTTCTCTGTGTAGCCCAGAACTCACTTTGTAGATGAGGGTGATTTCGAACTATTTGTAGATCTGCCTCCTGAGTGCCAAGATTAAAGGCATGTGTCACCACACCTGGCTTACATGTCAGCTTTCTTGATAGTGTTGTAGGCAAGCTTCTATCAGCGACTTCGTGAGTTCTTTTGTGGTTGCGATTGTGTGCTGCAAGCTTGAGTATGAGACAGTGTGTGTGAGTGTGGCACCTCGAGTTCAGAGGTCAATGTCAATGTCAGCTGTCTTCCTCTCTTTACCTTCCACCTTTTCTGAGACAAGGTCTTGTCCTAAGCCTAGAGCTTGTCATTTGACTTGCCAGGCTGGCCTGCTCTTCTGGGATCCTCCTGGTTCCAGCTCCCAGCCTTGGGTCCCACATCACCATGCCTGCTTTTTACACAGGTAAGAGGGATACAAACTTAGATACTCATGCTTGCATACAATAAGACATACATATGCTTGCATATAATAATACATACAGTGCTTTACCCATTGCACTATCTCCCCAGCCTCCATAGGAAACAGCATTTACTACAGTGCAGTAGTTAAATGTGGTGTTTTCAGAAGTTAGATAAGACTTAGTCTCAGGCTGATATGCCCAGGTCAATAGCTGTGTGATTTTAGAAAAATTCAATCTTTCCATTTTCCATTATTTCATCACCCTTAAAATGGCTCCAAGGGTAATAACTCCTGAATGGACTGTCCTGGAGGTTAAATACACTTGAACTGTTGATAAGTAGGAGCTGTTGTAGTCAGGCAGTCTGTGCCACATTCTTCCAAAAATATTCAGACACCCAGGAAGGGAATCAAAGTCACAGTTTTACAGAGGAAAAAAGTTAAGTAAAATATTTGCATTCAGTTGTCCCAGTCTCGTGAGCACCTTGCTCTGATGCAGATCAAGCATCCACGAAGAAAAGAGGCCTCATCAGCTCTTTGTCAACTCAAGGTTCATTGAGCATTTCACTCACTAACACGGTGAGCTGGCATTACAGCCTGCCTTCTAGCTTCTGAGGGTCCACAGCATCTTGGGATGTTTCTAGTGTTTTATAGGGCTTGGGGTAGAAATGGCCGAAATAGACACAAGAGAAGTGTAACTTATCAGCTTATCAGAAATAGATTTCTGGTGTTTTGTGAACATGTTATCAGCTTTGGAGCTTAGGAGCCTGTGAAGTTTAAGTTTGCCCTAACTTCAACCTTCATAGGACTCATGTTTGATTCAAGACAGATCTCTCTGCTAATACGGCTCATTTGACCTCAGGGTGCCCTTGTTGAATTCACAAATTGACAAAATTCTTCTCTTCTCTTAACAGAGTTTGTATGTAGCCATTTGACACCAGTGAGCAAACAAAACAAGAACCAGAGGGTACCGGTTACACATGAAAAGAGATTAAGCCTAACTAAAATGGACTGAGTTCTCACAGCATGTTCAGCAGTGGTTCACAGTCTTTATGTCCAATCATTGAATCTTCACAACAGTCGCCTTAAAGAGATTCTCTTTTAATCCCTATCTAACTGGGGAGAAAACCGAAGGACGGACAGATTGAATGATTTGTAACCCAACTAGCTAATGGTGAGATTCAGATTTAATCTGTTGCAGCATGGCACTAGAACGAGACAGGTTAGCTATCCTTGCGCAATAGCACAAGATACATGTAATAGATTTTTATAGTTTTATTAAATATTGAACTCAGGAAAATTAAATCATAGCAGGCTGCAAATATAATTCAAACTTTTATTAAATGTCAGGATATTGGATCTTTGGATGCATTTTACTTCTGGGCAATCGCCCAGGTTCGAAGCATATATTTAAGTATTTGCTGTCATGATTTTGCATTGGTTTACAATTGCAAACCAGATTACATGGCGGGGGAGATTAAATTACTGACACGCTTTAGGGAGGAGACCTTTTGATCCTGGTGAACAGGCTCGAGTGTGATGCAGTACCCAGCAGGCCTCACTGACCTGGGCGTTTCCTTTAACGCACTGCTCTACCTCTATCGGGTGGTGTGTTGTCCGATTTGGATTTTCCAAAAGTAGGGGGTTATTCCTTATCTTTTAACCAGGTGCATTCCTACTGGAAATAAACGATCTTGGTATGTGACGAGATATGTGGATGCTATCAAAACTATTTTCTGCTTAGTTATAAAAGTCTAAAATTGCTAATTATGCCAACTTTTTTTCTTTCCCTAAAGTTCTCTAAAACATTATGAGAGTGGAAAGAACAACCTTTTTTTCATCAAAATAATGTCAAAGGCCACAGCCCTCCATGGAAGTATCCTCATTACCATGTCTCTGCCCACCTTGCTTTTGTCTGCACCCTGTATCTCTTACATGAAAGCTAGATTCCCAATGGTTCTAACTCCTTGCCTATCACAGTTATGAGATCAATCCTGGTAGGAACTATAGCAGCCTCTCCTTTGGAATTAGTGCTCATCCGGGTCCAGTGACATGGGCCTGGTATGGTTCCTGACTACTTCCTGGTTGACAGGCTTGCAGCGCCTGCTCACTGATACCAACTGCCCGATGCCTGAGACCACAAAGGTACTGTGTCCATGAGTCCTCTGCTCCCTTTGAGCTGAAGTTCTGTGTATTCACAAACTGGGCTATGCTTGAATCCACTACGTCTTTTGAGGATTTTCCAAAGACTTTCCTATGTCTAAGGACCAAGGGAGAGTGCCTGGCTGAATGCCTGGGCTTTCCAATGGAAACAGTCACAGGAGTAGGCTCCCAAGGCAGGCTAAAGGAACCTTGACACTCATTGTTATAAGAGAAGCCACTTAAGCAATCCCAAGTAAAGAAGAAACGCCAGACCCAAATGTGAAGTGGTAGGTTGTTGTTAAGAAGAAAGTGTAGTCAGGGTGCCAGATTGAAGCCGGCTCAAAAGAAAGAGCAGGGAGCTCAGAGTGCAAGTGGAACAGAGTGGAGCATGCAGAACAATGCAGGGCAGGTTGGGGAATGAATCCTGCAGGTTCTGTGATCCTTTAACGAGCAGTGGCTGGCACCAAGACCTTCAGGTTTGCAGCTGGCCTGGCTTGTCCTCTGGCTCCTCTTGCCTGTTTGTGCCTGTCTTTTGCTGCCAAGACCTCAGCAAGCCTCTCGCCTGCTGGACTTTGTGGTCTGTTCCATTTTCAGTTTAATAGAATTGATGTTGCTTGGTGCTCCCAGGACACATGGCATTGCTCTGTTTGGCGCTGGCAGTGCCTTCAACAGAAGGGGGGGAGGGGAGGGGAGGGGAGGAGGACTGCCAAGCAGCTATTTCCTTCAGCTGTGGTCCCACTGCGCCTCCTGCTTCTTGTGAGCGACAAGTCTGAAGGATTCTGAGTGGGATTTTTAAATTAAAATGTTTGATGTTTTCTATCGTGGAACATAGGAGATCATCTCTAATTAAAGTCAGCAAGTGTTTATTGAACACAGTGTTTAACAGCATTGCTTACCCTCACCCCAACCTTGTTATAAAAAAAATCATAGGAGCAAAATAATAATAATAATAATAATAATAATAATAATAATAATAATAATAATAATAATATACAGTGAGGTTCCAGAGTTCAAGGACATACTCACAAGTCATTACTATCTTCTCTTCCCCTCTCCTCCCCTTTCTCTTTCAGTTCTACAGACTGAACCCAAGGATTGGTGCATGCTAGGCAGTCTTTTGCCACTGGATATAATCCAGGTTACATTATGGCTTGAAATCATCTAATGCAAATGATAACGTAGCTAACATTACAAGCCATCTCAGAGCTTTCCATGTATCGTGACTCAGATGATGCCAGCTAAAACCAAACCACACAAAGAATATTTATTTCAGTCGCACTTCAGGATCTGAACAGATTCTGATTTTTTTTTTCAGCTTGTCTGAAGTATGACAAATTGGAACTGTGCATATTTAAGACATTTAAGGTGTACATCCTGACGTTTGGGTATGTATGTACATTACAAAGTGATCACCGCGGTCTAACTATTAACATATCCGTCACCTCGTAGAATTTGCATTTCCTACTCTACCTGTAGTAAGAACATTTAAGAAAATCTCAGGGCTATGACACAATATTGTCAAGTGTAGTCACTCACCATGCCTAAGAGAAGCGTAGCCACAGTGGCGGGCATGGTAGCGGAGACAGAAAGCTGAGAGTCTCAGCATGACACAGGGAGGGCAAGCTGGAAGCTGCATGATGTTTTAAACCCTCAAAGCCAGCCTCCAGTGATGTACCTCCTCCCACAGGCTATACATTCTGTACCTCCCCCAAACAGCAATGTCAACTGAGGACCAAGCGTTTAAACATTTGAGACTGGAGGATCTTCTCATTCAAGCCACCATAGGGTTGTACCTTGGATTCCACACAGAGATGATATCAAGTCATATTTATTTTGCAGAGTCTGGCTTATCAACATAATGTGCCCAGCATCACCCACATGGAGGCTTTAGTTATAATCCTCGTGCACTGGTTTGGACCCTGGAATTCGTTTGAAGAGATGTAGATCATCAGCTGAGTGCCATGTGCCAACCGTGAGACCCAGACTGATGTTGGACATGTTTGTAGTTTTGGGGAAGTTCAGGTACATTCAGTGGTTCCCTCTTTCTCCAGCTTAGCAATGAACCCTTTTCTTTTGCTGGACTATGGAGATCCACCTATATTGCTGCCTCTTAAGACACTTTTTTTTTTTGTCCACAGACCCTCACTACATTTTTCTTCGTGCCATCCTGAAACCATCTGTCTGTTTTTCGTTTCATGGCGTCTTCTACCTTCAGTGGCCAGCTCTTGCCAGGAATGGATTTTTCTGAAGTATCAAGAGGTCACAAATAACAAGGTTTCTTTCTTTCTAAAAACTTAGCAACATCCCAGTGTTTGTGTGTATAGTCTCTCTGTGTCCTCTCTGTCTTGGTCTCTGTCTGTCTGTCTGTCTGTCTCTGTCTCTCTTTCTCTCTTGTGTGTATGCGTGTGTGTGTGTGTATGTTCCTAAGGATCACCTAAGGAACTCTGCATGCTAGACAAGCACTCTACCTGTGAATTATACCCACACTCCTACGCCACATTTTAAAAACAATATAACTGTAAGTTGGGTACGGCAGCACGAGCCTGTGATGTGAGCATTCAGAAGGCTGGGGAGGAGTTCAAGGTCAATCTGGGTCAAGGTTCAAGGTCAAGTGCTGAGATGCTCACTCAACAAAACAAAAACAGATACAGAGAGACTTATAACTTTACCTTCCCCTGGAAGTCTGAAATTCTAATTAGTAACAAAACCTTTCCTTTTTTTCCCCTTTCACACACATACTTGTGCTCCACCAAATCCGATTAAATATAAACAGCTAGTGTCTGGCTAGATGATTAACAACCCATAGATTGCTGGAAATGTCGAAGCAAACCGTAGAAAAGTGCCCTCAGACTAACTGAAAGGGTTAATCGCATTTACTTTCTCCTACCAAAGGGCTCTGTTTAATTTTCACGTCCGCATGTCTGGTGTCCTTTGATGAAGTATGTCATCTGCTCTTCAAAACTTCCCTGCTGGTAAAAGACATGCATTTATTTTTAAATACATTCATAATTTCTGCTCTATAGGAATAAACTATGCCTCCGGGAAAGATGTGCATTGCACGGATACACTTTGTGAAGGTAAACACACAGAGGCATTCTGCTTTCTGTTAATTAATGATAGCGGTGCCAAGCTTTTATAGGAAACCAATTTTCCTTTTGAACACCAGGGAGATCTTTGAGCCTAAGAAATGTTTCAATTTAGGAAAACCATAGCTCAGCCAAAAGTGCAGACGTAGCAGGTGAATTACGGTTGGACTAGAAACTAGGATGCACGAATGCTCGGTAAGTACAAATGGGCCCCAGAAGTCTGTTCTTGAAACTACAGACAACTCTGGAAGTTGGAATTTGCTTCAGCATTTTCCCTGGAGTAGGAGTTGAGATGCATGGACTGCGGCTGTGGGGGGCTGAGAGAGGCTGGAGCAGCCCACAAGGTAGACCCTTGCCATGGGCATGCAAGGTTCTTGCTTGGCTGGTGAGGGATCAGTGTTCTCTGTCTCCAATGAAGACGCACCTGATCTTTTGGCAGAGTGGAAGTCTGGCATCCTTGTCTTATTCATTAGGAGGTTATTTATGAGACTCACTAACTGTGGCATGACCTCTTTGGTGTATTTAAAGCAATCCTGGGCTGATGCTATCGGAGGGTGTTTTGCACATGCAGATGCTGCTTGTCGGCAGGAGTGTTTGACTAGACAAGGTGAGAGAAGGATGTGAATGCCAAGTCTCTCTGCAAAGCCCAACAGAGGCATGCTTGGTGACTGAAGAAGAGTAGACATCAATGTTACTTAAAGTGAAGGAAAGGGAGCAGGGTGGTGGTGGCACACACGTTTAATTGCAGCACTCTGGAGGCAGAGGCAGGGGGTCTTTGAGTTTGAGGCTGGTCTGGTCTACTGAATGAATTCTAGGCCAGCCAAGGCTACACAGAAAAACCCTATCTCGAAAACAAACCAACACCAAAACGAAAAACAAAAAAGAAAAAGCAATCCAAAAGAAAAGTGGAGGAAGTGGTTTCTACTGAGTAAATAGCAGGGATAAATTCAGCATAGATAAATTGTGTCCACACAGGTATATACACAATGAGGTTACATATGATACCATATATAAGAATTACAGGTTGGAAGGCTGAAGTATAGTTCATTTGTAGAGTGCTTGCCTCGCATGCCTTAGATTTGATCCCTAGCGCCAACCACATTAGCCTGGAGTTGTGGCTCAAGCTTGTAATTCCAGCACTTGAAAGTGGAGGCAGGGACATCAGCTATTCCGAGTGTCACCCTCTGCTACATCCAATATGAAGGCAACTCTGAGATATATGAGACTCTGCCTCAAAAAAAGTACAAGTTGGAAATAACCTAATAGAGAGCAAGGACAAAGTATGACATAGTTCTACAGTGAAGTATTGTGTAACTGTGAAAAACAGCTCGCAGCTTTGTAAGAGTGAAGTACCCACCACAGATCCCTAAGGCCAGTCATCAAGTATAGTCCAGTATGTCCACATACATGCTATTTTTGAAACTGTGTATGTGGACCAATGCTGCCCGTGGGGAACAAAATTGGGGAAGGTGAGTGCACCATCCCTTGGTCTTGGGATATTTCTGTATTAATGCAAAGATTGTAATTAGCTAAAGATAAATATATACATAGCTGTAGCTAAATATATACATATTTTAAAAAGAAGTTTAAATTATTTAAAAGTGTTTTAGCCAAGTTTCTCAGAGTAAACCTGGGACTACACAGTAGTCAAAAAGAACAAATCTGTAGCTGCCAAGGAGGCTTTATGGTAGCTTGAAGCTATCAGGAGAATATTTCATAGGAGCGGATTTCTAGAGCATGCACTAGCTTCTGAGACAGGGCGGGACCACGAGTTTAAGTCAGTGGTTCTCAACCTTCCTAATGCTACATGGTCGACCTCCAAAGGGGTCTAGACCCACAGGTTGAGACCCACTGGCCTGAGTGCTCACTGGCTTCACCCCTTGCCCATTCCACCAGCTTAAGGAGATTGCTACCCATATATAGTCACTCTTTTCTTCTTCAGAGTTTACAAAGCACTTTTCAAGTCTTGAGCAAGACAGGAAACCTGTGAGTGGCCCTTTTGTCCTCATTTTCAGGGAAGCTAATGGAGTTAGTTTATATGCTCCGGTGACACACACAGCTAGGGTAGAGCTGAGCAAGGACTCAGACAGGGAATCTATTCCCAATGAGGCCATTAATCCCAGGTAAATCACTACTTTTCTAGGTCTTGGGTTCTTCAGCTATAAAATAGGCTTGCAGCAGTTTCCTAGGCGTGAGTTTAGAATTGTTTAAAGGAAAACAAGTGCCTTACCCACCCCATTGCCAACTTTTTAACAGCGGCCCCACCCTCTAGAACGCACAAGTTCGTGGTTCGGTGGAAGGGGAAAAGGATCTGTGTTGTGAAGTGACTTAAGGGACTGACTCTGTTCTTGCAGAACATCTGGAAAGGGCCAGAGAGAACACATCATGTCATCCCTGTCATCCTTGTCAAGGCTGTCTCTTGCGCGCGCCGGACTGGCCAGCAGTAACGACGCTGCAACAGGATCCTTCTGCACACGTTTATTGGGAGAGCTTGATTGCAGAGGCGAAGAGACCCCGAGCCCAGAACTGGTGCTGCTTATATAGGCCTAGGAGAGGCGTGTCTCACACCCGGATTGGTTATGCACTACGCCTCATTTGCATGTTCCTCATCTGATTGGTTATTCTCTCTCTCTGTACCTCACAGAGCCTCATTATCATACCTCATTTGCATGTCTCACATCTGATTGGTTATACTCTCAAAGCCTCATTATCATGCCCGGGCCAGGCAGTGTCTTTGCAAAACACTTTACTGCATATGTACACATTGGTTGTTTGTCCAAACTTATGCGTGGTGGCCAGCAGTAGTCAGTGCCACTCTGCAACGGCACATGTGGCTTCCCACAGCTGTCATCCCTCATGTGGTCCTCCTCCTTGGCTGGTACAGGCATGAGATCTTGATGTTCAGGATGGTGAGGGAGAACTGCTTTCTCCTGACCTCAATCTTTCCAGACTCTTATGTAAGGGTTTGGCTTCAATGCAGAGTGAAAAGATGGTTCTGTGCTGTTCTAGCTAGTGCATAGTGTCTCTAAATAAACATGCTAAATGATCAGGTTTGCTGTGTCACTAGCAATGGTTCAGAGTAAAACAAGTCATCCTATCTCATCACACAGCCACCACCTTATTTTTATTGCTTTTTAAAAGAATCTTTATGTGTGTGTACATGTGGGAGGTTATGGAAGGTGTGTGGGCAAGAGTATGCCCCAGATAGCATGTGAGGGTCAGAGGACAGCTTTGAGTATCAGTCTTTGCCATCTACTTTGCTTGAGACTGGTCCCTTACTATTTGAGCTACGTGAGCTGGCCTGTGAGCTTCTGGGGAGTCTCCTGTCTCTGCTCATTTCACTGTAGAAGTGCTGGGATTGCAGACGGACACTATGGTGTATAGCTTTACTTAGGCTCTGGGGGATCCAAACCCAGATGTTCATGCTTGTGTGGCGAGCACTTTATCCACCTAGCAATCTTCCTAGCCACACAACTTCCACACTACTAGTAGTATCTGCCAAGCAACTGAGCCTGAATCCTGGGCTAATCAACAAGGCTTCAAACACCTATGGCTACAGGGCTATGCTTTAAGGTGTAGTTTTTGTTAGTATTCTGATATACTGTGGGAAATAACCCAGAGGGTGACTTCCATTGGAAATGAAACTTATACTTCACAGATCCTGAGAGGAGAAGGAGGGAACAGCCTATGTGTGCTCCAGGGAAGAGTACATGGCAGTTGGGAACCTGAAGAAGGAAGCAATAGAAAACACAGGCCTGAGTCTTTTTTGGAAGAGTTTTCCTTCAGAAAGGAATGGGTAAACGAGGCAAGCAGGCTTAGGGATAGCTAATTTGAACCTGCCAGAAGGTTCTAGCTTTAGTGAATATTGCCAGTTCAGAGAAGCACTATCTCTCAGGGCATGTACTTTCTCTCTTTCAAAGGGCCCAAGTTAATCCTTTTTAAGAAATCTTTCAATGGATCTATGTGTCTATGTATCTATCTATCTGTCTGTCTATCTTCTTTTTCTTCTTCATTATCACCATCTATTTACTTATCCATCATTATTTATTATGTCTCTCTATTATGTATCTATGTATGTATCTATGTATGTATCTATGTATGTATCTATGTATCTATCTATGTATCTATCTATCTATGTATCTATCTATCTATCTATCTATCTATCTATCTATCTATCTATCTATCTATCTATCTATGTGTCTATGTATCTATCATCTAACTTCTTCCTCTTCTTCCTCTTCCTCCTCTTCTTCCTTTTCCTCTTCTCCCTCCTCCTCCTCCTTCTTCTCCCTCCTTCTCCTCTTCCTCCTCTTTCTCTTCTTCTTCTTTTTCCTCTTCTTCCTCTTCCTCTTCTTCTTCCCCTCCTCCTCCTCCTTCTCCTCCTCCTCCTCCTTCTCCTTTTTCTTCTTCAATTTATTTAACTGTCTTCATCTATCATGTATGTATACACACACACACACGCACACGCACATGCACACGCAGGCATGTCTTGGGGATTGAACTCAGCTCATCATGTTGGGCAGCGAGCATCTTCACCTTCACCTGCCGAGCCCCCTCGTGGGCTCCCACCTTGGTTAACTAGAACTGACTTCTTTCTTCATAGCTCATTCCTTCTTCCACAGCTGCTCTTTCACCAGACCTACTCAGGTCATGGTATCTGGTCAGTAACACAACCTCCTACAGGTGATGGGTAGACTTTTATCTTATCATAATATCATTAAAAACAGAAGCCCCAATTCCAGAGCAAAGAGCCTGCTGTAGCAGGCATACTTCACCGGAAGCTTCTGCCTCCTGCTGTGTTCGTAACATTTCTCCCTTTCCTTCCTGTGCTACAAGGCCCCCCCTTGCCCTGCCCTGCCCTACCCGCCCCATTGTCGTTATTTTTCCCATGGTCTTCCACATTCATCTAGATTTATTTGCTTTCCCCTTTTATTTTTACCTGTTAACCTCTACATCTTCTCCTCTCCAATACAGCTGCTTACTCAGTGTAGATCTACCTGCCTGTAACTCTCAAAAACAAAACAAAACAAAACAAAACAAAACTAAACAAAACAAAACAAACCCAACCCTTGAGTTCTTTTGTAGCGTCCAGAAGCAAAAGCCAAAGGCACTGTCTATGGTCTTGGCAACTTGGGTTCAGGTAACCAAGGCAATTGCTACAGATGCTTTAGTCTGTAAATGTCAGGTAAAAATCCATTCTGATAGCATCCGAGTGTTGGAAGGGAGAGACATCTTCACTCCTGTACGACACTGGAAACGCCTCAGGGTTCTGGATGGCCACTCCGACCTCCCTAGACCGATCATGCCTAAGACTGTCGTAGGCATAAGAATCCACACTTGGATTTCTTTGTTGCTTTCTGGAGAATCTACTCCAATTATTCTCAAACCCTTCCCGTCCTGGATGGCACACAGAGCAGCGCCTTGGGCGGTAGAGGGAGAGTGCTCAGGTAACATAATGCCTGAAGAAAAGGGTGTGTGCGCTCGCACTCAAAGCGCAGATCTCACAGTCACTCTCCAGCTCTGAGATACAGTGCATACCCTTTTGTGTGAAAGATTTCAATTTTGGAATCTCTTGGAATTCATTCAGTACACTGAGGGGTCATGGAGGAGGGAAGGGCGTGGTGAACTGGATGGGGTGGAGTGGGGGTGGTCCTGTCTGAAAATAGAAGCAGCTTAATAGCCAGTTTGTTTCTAAAGCTGCCACAACAAATTACTAGTAACTTAGCCACTTAATACAAGTTATCACATTGTATTTCTGTAGATCAGAAGTCCAAAATTAGGGCCTTTGGCATGAAGGCAAGGGATTTCAGATGGGTTCCTTCTGGAGACCTGGGGAAAATGGGTTCCATGTTCCTTCTGCCTTCTAGAGGTTAGCCTGCATTCTGTAGCTCATGCCAGCTTCTTCCTTCAAGGCCACTAACACTGTGGCTCTCTGTCTGTCTCTTTGTTGTCATCCTGCTCTCTTTTCCAGATTATGGCAGGAAAAAAAATCCTATGGTTATAAGATTGCACATTGATTAAATCAGATATATGTATATAATTAAGGATAATCTCTCATTTCAGCCAACTCCTGAACTTTTAGTTTTACTGCTTAAAGTGCGTGCCTGTGCATATACGCATTCATATATGTGAACATTTATGGGTTGCATGGTGTCAGGGTTGGGGGTTGGGGATTGAGATATACCCAGAGGTCAACTTCAGCTGTTTCTCAGTCAAGACCCATCCTGTGTTTTGAGACCGGATCTCTCACAGTCTAGGGATCACCAATGCACCTAGGCTAGCTGGCCAGCAAGCCTCAGCCATCCACTTGCCTCTACCTTTTCAATACTGAGATTACACACGTGTGCCACCACCCCTAGCATTTTAACGTGGCCCTGAGATTGAACTCTGATCCTCGTGCTTTGGGCAGTAAGCATTTTACTGACCAAGTTATTGCCATGTAAGGGAATATGTTCTTGGATCGTGGAGGAGACTGGCAATTACTGGATCCCACCCCAGCCACACAGCTGATATTGTAACTGAAGCACAAGGTTTTTAAATTAGACCTGACTTTTCCATCTCCTTAGGAGCTAATAACTCCCCATAGATTTTTCTTTTAAAGCTGTCTGATTGATTGGATATCAAATCAGTTTATAGGCAAGCAATAATAATACTAGCAACGTCTTAATTTTTGTTATTCAAATTATAAGGTTAATTTGCTATACATAAGCTTGGTGTCATTTTCTCTATGCCTCTTCTTCAAACATACATGGGTTTCCTCTATCTTAGGAGAGTGGGGCTTAGCTCAGTGATAGAGCGCTTATGCATGAAGCACGATAGCCTGGCTTTGGTCCTCAACATTGAAGAAAACAAACAAACAATCAACATGACAGAAAAATCCACAAAATGGCCTTTACTTTTTCTGTCCTTTGCACCTGGACAAGGCTTCCTCTGCCTTCATTGCTGGAGTTCCAACACATGCTACCTATATTTTTTTCCTCACGTTTTATTTACCCCTCAGAATCCAAAGGCTTAATGTCTGTTTTAGTCTCTTTTCCACTGGCTGCTGAGCGAGCTCCCCTGTAATTCTTTCAGTTCACCATGAAGTCCCACACCTGGAGTTCCCGTGGCTCTCCTGACTCCTCACATCTAATTTCTTGTTCTTCCACCACCTCTGTCTCTCGTGGGCACCACCCAGTGAACATTTCTGCATAGACATCATTCTGTCCTCTAAGTCTCGATGGCCAGGGCCTCAGTCTTGTAAGCTGTTCTCCTGCTTGGCTTGTTTGCCTACCCATCTACATAACTCTATCTTTTCATTAAGAGAGCTCTGTCATTGCTTTAGCTATCTTGGCCTAAGCATCGGATCTTCAGTGTCCACCTGACTCCTTTCCCCTTTGATTTACCCAGTGTCACAATGTCACAATGCCTGTGTCATCTCTTCTTTTGCATCTGTGCTGTCCTTATGAGTCCTCTTACTCATGCCCAAATGACTCTGGGTGCACTGTTATCATTTTCGTTGTCACCAAGGCTACAGTAATCACCTTCTTTCTTTTTTTTCCGTAGATGGTGCTGCAGCTCTTTCCCCCATTGCTTAATATCTTGATGGCATTTTAAAGACCATGGGTTCTGAATCAACCTGTTGCCGTTTTATCCAAGATTCTTCACCAAAAGTCCTCTATCCTTGCTGGACCGTGGTGCCCACTGACCATGAATGAAATTCTTCTCCCTCGCCACCAACGTGCTCCCATTCACCTGGGACCCAGCAGCATGTCTACAGCCACCTCTGTTCATGACTTCCCCATCCTCTTGACACATTACCATCACCTGAGAAATACCGAGCAGCAAAGAACTTCTGCAATGCCAACCAAACTATCACAGTTGTTCATATCCCTGCTTCTCCTGCTGTGTCCGCAGCTCTTTTTGACCATTCCTACAGGTGACAACGTTGTACACACTCATGACAGTCTTTCCATTTGTCTAGCAGATTCTTTTCCTTCTTGCTTGCATATGTGAGATGTGCGACTAGGGAACAGACTAGCAACCAGTGATCCATTTGGCTTGGGCTATGCACACCCATCTTCTAATAATGTATCAGGCACTACTTCCTGTAAGTACTATGTATACAAACATACCTCTGAATATGGAGGGTATGAGAGCAGATCTGGCACAGACTGTATTGGAGTACAAGGCAAAACTGTGTCTTTCAGTAAATTTTTAAAGGAAATCTTTTATTAGCTATCTAATACCTACCAATAATAGGGTGTACATATTAACGTCAGATGGATTAAGGGAAGAATGGCTCACAGTGAACAACTGTTAATGTGATCCAAGCTGACAGTCAAAATAGGGAATCACTTGATTACACGCCTAGCACCAAAGCTCCCTCCTCTTGTGTATCCTACAAAAAGAAGCCCCAAACAGTACTTGGAGCCTTGAGTATCTCCATACATGCGGCCCACCGTCCTCTTGCAGTATATTCTGTTCTGTTGCTTCTCTTGAATGAAGTCTCCTCACTATTTTGTAATCTGTGTGGACTTTGATTTCAGGCCAAGAACCTGGAAACACCTGGCCCAGATCCTGACTGCTATCAACACACCAACTTTGTCCAGCTTGAAAACAAAGCAGAACAAAACAAGACAAAGGCAAAGACAAAAAAACAAAACAAAACAAAAAAATCCCCCAAAGACCAAAACCAAAACAAAAAACCCACCAAAACCTCTGTTCCTTTTGTGTTTTATTTTCCTCATTAGTCATTCCTGTTAGTGAGCACACACACGCCACGCCTCATCAAAACATACTGTACCTTATTTCCATGTCACTCCCTCCCCACTTATTCTTCTTCTGAACAAAAACACTCTATTCACATTTTCTCCCTCCTCCTAGTCTTCCTCAGGTCTACTCCAGGCAAGCTCACACCCCACTACCAAGGAAACCCTTACAGTGAAGCTTCCAGCGACATCTGCACTGCCAAGGCCCACTCTGAAGTCCCAGCTCTTGTCTTGGTCAACGAGTCGCAGTCACTGACTTCGGGGGCTGATGAATCCCTTCTGTCCTGAAACACTTGCTTCTCTTGGCTCGCTCTTGGGACTCTGAACTCTTGCATCTCTCTGGCCATGTCCTTTTGCCTCCTTGTGCTTCCCTAGACTCCAATAGATGGTGATTTTCCATGTCTCAGTCCTTGACCTTTCCTGTCAAGGCTTACTCTCTGGCTGACATCATGCAGTCTCATGGTTGAAGCCTCATCTATATTTGGATTCTCTTGGTTCCGAGTTTCTATCTTTAGCCTGAACTTCTTCCTTTAACTCTCTGCTTGCACATCCCATGGCTTCCTTACTGTCGGTATCTCGCAGCTAGTAGAACTCATAGTGCACTCTGTCTGAGCTCCTGACGTGGTCCACACTTCCACTCGCCTCCAGCAGCCTGTGCTTTGTCTGCTGACTCTATTGTCACCCTTCCTTTTTGTTGTCACATTGGAAATTCTTTTGGTTTCACTTTCAAGACCTCCCCAGAAACCACACGCTTGTCGCCATCTGACAGGCTACCTCTATCCTGGTCTAAAACCTGTCAATTGCCTATGAACTAAACAAACAGCCTGCACAAGTACAGACCCTGAAGTCCCACCATGCAGACTGGACGCAGTGGCTCTGCCAGTAAAGAATGACCTGAGCAAGGTGCTCAACTCTGCTTCTCCAGGTTCCTCACTGGGAAGACTGGGATCCTAACAACAATGCTGCTACTATGACTAGAAGTTGTGGAAAGTATTAAAGAAAAAAAAAAAACACCCCACATATAAAATATTGCCAGCCCCTACCAAATAGCATATGACCAATAAATGCTAAGTATTATCTATAAAGCTATAAAAACTCCATGACAGCGGATGAAAGGTGGTCAGCAAAATCAGAGAAGTTATGGGAATAACTATTCTGCTGAGCATAAGCCAAGACGATCTTTCCATATCCAAACCTAAGACAGGTGTGGTGGTGTGTGCCAACAATCTCAGTGCTTTGGAGGCAGAGGCAAGAGGATCAAGATTTCAAGGCGATCTTCAGACAATAGTGAGCCCAAGGGAAGCCTGGGCTGCATTAGGTGCTATGTCAAAAATTCAAACATGAATAAATAAATAAAAATTAATTAATTAATACCCAGGCCCATGTTGAATCAGGATAGAGCATGTTTGCATCAACTACTCTGACCTGTGCCTGTCTCTCGGTCCATTGCACCTTGGAGCAGCTTTTATCTGTCTTACAGTTTTACAGACAGACAACCCACTGCTAAGATGCCTCGATCTGGTAGTACTTGGTATTATCATGTCGCTGTCCTCAGCTTTAAGAACAATTTCTTCTCCAAATCCCCTTCCAGATCCCAGGAATCACAGATGGCCTTAATCTCAATCTTGGCTCTATTCTTGGTCAATCCCCCAATCACTCTTAAGGATTCCATATCTGGGTTACTGTTGCTGCTACCAATGACCACATTTAAAAGTGAGCCCAGCTCGGCATCAGGTCCTCTGCCTATATACTGGAGCTTCCAGGTTAAGTGTTTTATGGGTGCTTGAGTGTGCAAACAAGAGGGTCTCTGACTCTTCTGCTTCTTGTGCTTTTTTCCTTCTGTTGGTTTGTCTTGCCCAACTTTAATGTATCTTATTATATTCGTTTTATCTTATTATATTTTATTTTGTTATATTAAGAAGTGAATGAATGAATGAATGAATGAATGAATGAATAAATGAAAACTTAGCATAAAGGTTAACAACTGAACTGTCACTTATACCTGCTGGGGACAGGAGAGGGAAAAATCAGTTTTCTCCGACAAAATAACACTGGGTGTATCAACCATTCCAGAACAGGCCTCACGTTCCATGTCGGCTGACCAGCACATAACTGGACTCCACAATTATTATTTTTTTGTGTGTATTTTCTTTGGCTATGCTTTGGCAGATCCTTTTTTTTTTTCTCTTTTGTGGTATGGTTTTTACCTTGTTTTCTTGGTTTTGAGGGGCTCTGCTGTGTTGAGTTTTTGTTTGTTTTTTGAACAGGAACTTTAAAGTTGGGTGGGTAAGGAAGGGGAAGAGGATCTAAAAGGACAGGTGAAGTGAAGAATATGATCAAAATATATTGAAATTTTAAAATTATTTTAAATAATAAGATGTAATTAAAGCTACATTAAAAACGAGCCCTATAAATCTAATTTCATGCAGCCATGAAGACCATTTTAAATTCTCATTTTACTGGGAAAAAGAAAGCCCAGGCTTTTGGAGAAATGTGGTTGCTACAGAAAAATTGTAAGCCGCCAAGTAAGACCAGAAAAACTAATAATTTCCCATAAATTCCAAGGTGAGGCCAGCCAGCCAGACCTCCATGGGTGAAAAAAAAAAAAGAGTAATTAAATAATTTTCCTGAACACCCAGCAGTAACCTTTCTTATTTGTGACTAAACTTCATCAGTAGAAACTTTAGGAATTTCTTTTGGCTAATTGTAGGGTTTTCTAGGAGAGAACCACTTTCTGTGGTATTGGGATTTCCACAAGCACAAAGTGCCTTGGCTGGAAAACACTAAGAGGCATCTCCCTCACTGCCAGCCTTCTCTCTGGCTTGCCACTCACACCATCCAAGGCTCTCCTTCACAAGCAGGTTGATGCCGACACCTAATAAATTAGGCAGATGGGGCTCATACATCAACGCCACCTACTTGGATTCCTTTTTGGTCACTGATGCGTTCCCCTCGCCCCCCCCCCCCTTAATCAGCCTCATAAATCTGACCCTGACAAGGTCCTGCCCATCTCCATCCTGTAGTAGGAGGTGAAGTGGTCATTTGTCCCCAAGCTTTCATCCCAGTCTCTCCTTGAGTGACCATCAGTGCCATGTGGTGCCCATTCATTACAGGGGCTCAGGTGTGACCATGAAGATCGTGTGTCAAGGGCTGCCAAACCGGTGACTCCTTCCAGGAGGACAGCATGGCTCTCCAAGCACTGTGCGCATCAGATGCTCGCACTCCGCAGTGCCTGATTTATCCTGGCACACTGAGTGCTGTGCTGGATAGATCACACCCTGAGCTATTTCCCCCCCCCCCCCCCAGCATCCAGCCGTTGATAGCTATCCACACCCAAGCTAATGAATACATGGAATCGTCCAGTTTTTTCAAGAGATTTATCCAAAACAAGAATTGAAGACGAAAACAGAGCTGTCCAGGGTGTGACCTTGCTCTCACAGGTGGGGACAAATGCTTATGTGATCCTGTTGATTCGAATTTGACTCAATCTTTATCTCCAGATCTTGGCCCTGAGAATCAGGAATGTTGACCCAGCTCATGCCGGCGGTGTTTATGTTCCTCATGACTTGAGCAGCGGTGTTTTCAGCCTTCTAGGAGATGTGTCATTCAGTCTGGACTGTGTCTGAATCCTTGTCCTTTCTCATGCTCTTCTTAAAAGGGGGAGGGGGTGGGGAAACATATCCCACCCAATCAGAGGAGGAGGGGAGAGGGTAATAGGAGGAAGGATTGTGTGAGGGGGTGACTGGAAGGGGGCAGTGATTGTGATATAAAGTGAATAAATAAATAAATAAATAACGAACAAATAAAAGAGGAGGGTAGTTTTTTTCTCTTTCCTTATACAGGTGTTGTTCAAGGCTGACTTAATGTCCCCTTGTCCTCTGAGAGCTTCTCTATCCCTTATTCAAGAAAAAAAAATAGTTCAGATACACTCACCCATGATTTGTGCCTGTAAGATGCAGCAGCTGTGGGCAGTCATTTCACGCCCAGGCCTTTCCAGCTCATCCACTCTAAAGACCTGGGAAGGTGAAGACACCTTATCAGGCTCCAGCAGCTCATTTATGCTGTTCACAAAACTGCATTAACCACCTTCTTTATGGGCCCATAACAAATAGGCTATTGAAAGAGTGTAATGGTTCCTCATAGTTTGGATGCATATCATCTCACAGGCAATTTATGTTTTGGGGGGTTTTAAACCGGGCCTTTGTGCTTTCTCATTAGGGCCCGGTCCTTGGAAGAAGGGTCATGTTCTGACCACAGGATTGTGAGCAGCAAGAGCGAGCAGTCTCCAGAGCTTGTTGTTGCCGATGATAAATGATAAGCAGGAGAACACGCTGTCAGTTATGCTGAGCACTTGCTCTGCGTCAGCTTCACACCCGCTGTGTCTCTAACTGCTTTGTCTCCTTTAGATTCTTCTAGCATCCTTAAGGAGGACCCTACTCTTATCCCCACTTCACAGAGGCGTGGAGTCTTCTCTTCTAACGAAGCTCTCTATTTTCCAGGGTCTCAGATCCCTGACTCCAGTCTCTCAGCTTTTTCATGCCGTTCTTCCCTTGAGCAATCTCATCTAGTCTTATGAATTTAACAGTCAATAGGCAGTTTGTACCTATATGTTGATATTGCTAATTTAAATCTCTACTCTAAATTCTCCTTACTCCCTCTGCTTGGGAACATACCCAGGGCTTTGCCCGCATCAAGAAAACATTCTACCATCAAGCCACACCCTCGCCCCAGGCTGCTTCTCTTAGTCTTTTTTTTAAGAAAATTTTTGTGGTTTTATTGTATCATGAGGCATTGAAACATCTGAACAAATCAATATCTGGGCGGTTGGTGAGGCAGCTGCTTTCTCCTTCACTTCTTTGGGTTACTAGAGCAACTTGTCAGTAGATTAAAAAACAAAACAAAACAAAAATTAAAACAAAAACAAAACCCCACAATCGTTTGCATTACTTAAGTCTTTCCAAGGCATGCGCTGGTACAACACAAACTTCCTGTCAGATGCGACTAGTCTAGCATCCAAACATCATGCACAACACCGTGGTGACAGAAGCGCCCTGCACCCGCTCCCGCCTCGGCCCTGCTCGTTTGTGTATGATATTTGGAGCATCTGGAGGAGTGAACTAGGATTGGGAAGAGGGAGGAGGAAACAGCGTGACTGTGGCCAGGAGGAGGTCAGCCGAAGTTGCAGGGCAAGCCTGAACATGTCATTGGTGCAAACCCAAGCATTGTTGATGTTCTTTAATAGAAACATCTGGTGGAAACCCATGATGGGATCTTCATCAGCCTTGAGCTGGCCCACAACTATGCTGATGATGCAGCTATCTGGTGTAGGCTGGTGGTCCTGCGCCGTGATGCTATGCTGAATTTTCTGGAACGGAAGGCTAGATAGCTTCTCCACAATGGCAGCTTTCCCCTGGAACTGCTGACCTTCCCACGTAAGGCATGATGCATCAATATAAATTGCGCCTAGTTGGGTTCTGTCGTTATCAAATAACTGGTAGTAATGCTGAATAAAGCTGGATCCAATCTGCTCCCAAATTGGCTTGTCTCCCATCCTGGAGAGTCACCCACCTCTGAGACCCGTGGGGCTGGCACGATGGCGGCAGCGGCGGCGGCAACCCAGCGTGCTCTGCTTCTCTTAGTCTTACATTCACACATCCAACTGCCTTTTCCACTGGGCTTGCTGAGTGCCATCTCAAAGTCAACGTGCCCAAAGCATTCTTCCGCTTCTCTCTGTAAATGCTTTTCTCCTCCTGTCTTCCTTTCACAGCTCCTGGTTCACATTGAAAATGAATGGGGCTTGGTTTCTGGTCTCCATAACCTGCGCTCACAGTGATTCTGTGAGTTAGAGCTCCACCAGTTTCCCTGTTTAAGCTGCTGCCTCCTTGGGCCTATGTGTTAATGGTACCAATCTTGTCTAGACCATTGTGCCTGACTGGTTGTCCTGCCTGATACTGGCCAGCCCCAACCCCCAGCCAATTTTGCGCAGCAGTCTGAGTGACATTTACAAACATGAATCAATTCATGCCCTTTCCCTGCTTAAAACTCCTTAAAGATTTTCTTTTGATTCAAGTCCAAGCTCCATATATGGTTGAACTTGACCGATGTTGCAATGTCACCTCGTACTTTAACTATTTCCCATTCCTTTGTCAACTATTTGAATGTAAATAACAGCATGGACATGTGTCACTAATAAATTATCTAACCACTTGCATCTATGCCATCTACATTAAATTTCCTCACTATAATAGGCACGGGGGAGGGAAGGGAGTGGGAAGGATTATGAAGACCGTGTGAGGCAGACATTTATAGTCTAGTTGTTCAGAACTGTGTATCTGAGAATATGGGTAACCACCTGCCTTGCAGTGCAGAGTTAGGGAGCACTGAGCCTCTGTTAGGCAGGCTGTTTTGACCCAAGCACCCATGGGAATTCCCTAGGTCCTGGGTTCTTTGTAGGGGTATAGCTGTGATAGAAGATTTATGTCTGAGAAAATGGGTAGACATTTGGTAAGCCAGGCTCTTTTGTCCATCGGGGCAACCACACAGATGGTTATGAATTGGAGGCAATGGGCATCTTAGCTACATTCAGTTGTACTTTGGTTGTCACATATCACCCAAGAGCATAGAATCGAACCCTAGTATCTACAAACACAGACAAGGTGGCGGGTGCAGTTAGGTATGGCGATTAATGAGCCGCCATCTGCCAGCACATCATGCTTTGAGTGGGACTTAACGTGGTTACGGGTGTCTTTGAACATTTCCCCCCTACCATATGTGCTTAAAGGATCCAAAAAGGAAACAGCTTAATCCAGGAATGTGTAAAAGAATGGTGACATTCTGTGGTGTGTCAGTGAGATGAGAAACTTATCAGGCACCATCTATTTCAGGGTTTTCGTGGTATTTTGTGGTTTCAGGCATCTAGTCTGTGACAAAATGGCACTGTCAGGATGATTTTCCACATGTGTGGGATCCTGTGGAGCACCATGGTGTGGGTGCTGCTTCTAAAAATACACCCGTGGGGTTGCCCTAAACTCAGCTGACAGAAGAAATGACTTCTTTTCTTCCGAGGGCCTGAGATAGTGTTGATGCCACGCTTTTCAGAGTGGAAACTTCTGTCTCTAGACTAGGTTTTCCTCTGGGATGTTTTTTGTGCCCTTGTGACATCATTTGTCCAAGCTCTTCATTGCTTCTTACATTTCTGTTTTCTTCCTCTAGCAACCTAAAGCTTCGTAGGACATGCATAGAGCATGTTTCCTCCACGGTGGCAGAATCCAGTGAGGCCTAGCACCAAGACTTACATTGGAAGTGCTTAATATATCTTGAGTTAAAATAACATTGCTTCCAGAGAAAAACTTAGAGAAGATACCTCAAGTATTTTTAGAAACGACATATTGTAGATCAACAACATAATTGACTACATCCTTACATTAAGTACTGGAAAAAAAAATGTGTGATATTACCAGGAAAAAGAAAGCCTCACTTTTCATGAGTTAGTTCCTAGGTTTGGTTAAATAACATGGGCTTAGTCCACGTGTTCAAAATAAGGAAGGGTGGTACATGGAATCTTGGCACTATTACAGAAAGGCAAAGGTCTTTTAGAATATTTATGACCAGCAATGTTAACTTAGCATTGATGTATCAATAAATCATTGTCATAGCGCCATAGTTCTGGGATACATGGAGGTGTGTGAATGTGTGTGTGTGTGTGTGTGTGTGTGTGTGTGTTGTATAGGCCTTTCTATAAGGAAATATTTATGCAATGACTCTAATGATAAATATGATCAAAGTTTGGCACTCAGATATTATAGCGAATGTGTTTGAGGAGGGCAAAAGTGTTAAAATGGCCAACACATCAGTTGGGGCATTTAAATGCTATGGGAATACTTAACAGTAACAAAGAAGGCCCTAGGGAGATACAGTGAGTTATTTTCTCTATGCTAAAGAGTGGGGCATGTAAGGTGACAGGAGGAAAGGGACATTAAGAAGGATGCAGTGGCAACAGTATCTGTGGTGACTATAGGAAGAGCTGGTCCTGAAATCCTGGGGACCAAGGAGAGCACTGCCACCCCAGCACGGGCTACTGGAAAAGACCCAGAAGGACAGATATAAATGACACTTCAAAGGAAAAAGCCACATGATTTGCGAAATTCTGAAACACAGAGTATGAGTGGCTTATATGGCTTGTCAACAGGAGAGAAAAAGAGATTGGAGGCAGGGCAGACACAACGTAGGGAAAGACGAGCTTGAGGTTTGGACATGTTCAAATACAGTAACGTTCCCAGATGGAAATTCTCCAGATTTCTCCCTGTCCCTTCACAACAGGGCTGTTTAGTGAGGGATGCACTGGAGTGTTTGGTCTGGAGAGAGCAAAGACAAATTTTAGATGAGTGAAGCAAGCAACATTTGAAAATATTGAGGTCCTAGCCCTGCTAATTCTGAGCCATGTAAGAAGCCATTAGATTAGTCCGACTAGATGACTTAAAGACATGGAAAAGTATTTGTATTACAGTGTCCATAAACACTGAAATTTCCAAATGTACTAGATGGACATAAAACCAAAGAGTTATAACCTGAATGAGATGCTAGTATCGCTGATATTTTCCCTTGGCAAAACTGAATCTATCCTTGGAGAACTAAGTCAGATGCCTGTCCTCAGCCCACCTGAATTCCCGCTCCCCAGGCAGTCTGTCATTTACTGTTCATCTTCCCACAACACTCGGTTTATATTTCTGCCACAGCCCTTGCCTCTAGTTCTGTGCATGTTTTCCCCGCTTGCCACCAGACTGGGGACAGCATGAAGATGGGAAGTTTTCTCATCTCGGCATTCCTCACTCCTGAGCAGCTGGGGTTGGTGGGTGACAATTCATCACTGGAAATCTCCAACAGAGGAAGGCTGAAAACGTGGACGGACGAAGCGATGTGCAGTCGCTGTAGCAAAGCCAGTATACACATCACATGTCACTTTTCTCCGACGCCGATAATGCAGAACCAGCAGAGGCAGCACTCTCATTACACACTGCTGGCCCATATTTGTAATGTGTGACATTTTTTATGAAATACTGTCAAAGGCAATCCATCATTGAATAACCTTTAGATTATATGCTGAGGTTGATTTTAAACAGAGACGTAAATGAACTCCGAGGATGATGCTGGTTTTTAAGAAGGGTGTGATCAAAGAGTTCCACAAAGGCAGAACAAATGCCACGGTCTATAAGACACCATGTTCTATAGGCAGGACACTATGTTCTTTTAAGTCACATAGCAGTGACTGAGAAGATTTTCTGCTACCCTTTTTTCACTTGGGGACAGGGTTAGTGTGATGATAATCATGTGACTATGAAATGTGGCTGAGTATTTGTGCCTTGTAGTACATTGGGTGAGGACATGATAAAGGGGCGAAGACAACTAAACATGAAGCAGTCTCGGGGCTTGTAATAACTATCTTGAGAAATGCCATATGGTATATGTATATGTATATATGTGTATATGTATATATGTATATGTATATGACACAGGGCACTCTAAGTTAATTTCAGATGCCAGTTCGACTCACAGTTAAAGGGGCTCTGTATATCTGGAAAGATCTATAATCTTACACATATTATAGAATATAAATAAATGAAACCTTCTAAGTCCCATCATTTCTGTGTAAATCCTGAAAACGCTTCCTCTGCCGGGTTTAGTGCTTCCTGAGAAGGAAAAGCTGATTGTGAGAAGAACACTAAAATTGTAATTCTTTGTCTTCCTTAATTAGACCCAGAGCTCATCACAGTTCTTGCTGAAGCTGTGAGGAAAAATCCAAGCAATAATTCACATTGTCAGGTCAGCAGACACGGGCATGGGGGTCTGATAGGACCAAGATTTGCTTAAGGGATCTTTCTGTGAAGTGAACAGCTAAGAAGAGGTACATGCTCTTCCACAGGAAAAAAAAAATCCCTGAAGACGTGGAGCCCAAGCAGCAATGAACATGGATCGCAGCAGCATCTCGTGTCACCGTTACAGATGCCATTCCATAGGAGGCAGATCAACCACCTCTATACCAACGGACGTGGGGCACTAATTAATAAGTCCCATTAAAGCACGGAGTAATGACATTTAGCATCTAATGAATGCCTCATAATCTCTTCAGTCATTAATATTTCATAGTGTCAGAGCATAAGGATAGCCGTCCTGGACTGGTACAGCATGGTTTTCTGCCTCTGACATGGCCCCAAGGGTGTAGGTGGGACCAGGGTATGGCACCTTGCCATGCAGAATATACATGCGCATCATTCACTCTGTACTTTGGTCCCAAGGATTCCTCTTTTAGAAAGATCCTGCCTGCCATTTTTAGAGTGAACATCTGTGACTCCAGAAAAGCCCTGGAAAAGCAGAAAGCCTCAGATGTTGACCGGTGTAGAGCACTGGTTTGTTGTTGACCCTCGATGACCACCAGGAAAAAAAAAAACTAGTACAGGAGAAAATCATTACTTTGATTTATCACTGGTGGGCTTGCTTTATTCAAAGGCAATAATCACTTGGCAGAGCAGGTGCCACTGCAAGGCCGTATTGATCCAGGAGACGGTCAGTCACTCAGGCGTAGAGATAGCCCAAGAAAAAGAAGTCCATCTCAGAACAGGCAGGAATGAAGTGGGCGGCTATTATCTCTGACTGTGGTTCTGTGGCTCCAGGGACACTGGGCATCTTCTTGCAGAAGCAGGGCTGGAGCAGAGAGAAGGGTTCCAGGCTGCCAGGAGCCCGAGAGAGGGAAGCAGGGCTATTGAGCTAGCTGCCAAGGTCTCTGAGATTGGATCCTTCGGAAGTCTAGAAAAGAGGCTGGCTGCTCTAGATCAAGAGTCTAAAGAGTCAAAACCACACGCGTTCAAGGATGGGATTTGCTCCTGGGAGCAAAACAGAGACAGTGATCAAAATCAACTTGGACAAGAGACAAAGATCCAGCCTGATGTTGGTGGATGTCTTGTAAGGTCGTGGGAGGGACAGAGGATCGGAGGTGGTGTGTGCAGGGGTAGGTGCAGAGAGGGTTGGAATCCAAGGCAGGTATATAAAGGCAGAAGGAGCCAGGGACACAAAGGCCCTCCCGAGTGGGGAAAGAGCGTCTGGAAGAGTTGAAGAAAAGTAAAGGGAAAGTAGGGACGGGGTTAAGAGGAGAAAGGAGGATAGAGAGCAAAGGGAGGATGGAGAGCAGAGGTGAAGGCAGGGAGAGGGGGCTGGAGAGAGGGGGCTGACCGCGGGAGCTGGAAGCAGGGAGAGGGACGAGGGGCGTGATCGGCCGGGGTAGCGGGTGGGTGGGTTGTGGAGTGCGGGGAGCCGGCTTAGGGGGAGGGCCGCGGGAAAGTGAGAGCGCGGGAGGGCGCGGGGCCGGGCGGGAGGAGGCTCCCGCGGGGGAGAGAGGCGGGCGGGCGGCCGTGGGAGGGAGAGTGCGGGGCAGGTGGCAGGGAGGGAGGGCGCTCGGCGGAGCGCCGAGGCCAAGTGCATTGTGTCTGGCGGCGGCGGCGAGCCCACCGGCGGCGGCTGCTGGCCGGGAAGCCATGGAGCCACGGGCGCTCGTCACGGCGCTAAGCCTCGGCCTCAGCCTTTGCTCCCTGGGGCTGCTCGTCACGGCCATCTTCACCGACCACTGGTACGAGACCGACCCCCGGCGCCACAAGGAGAGCTGCGAGCGCAGCCGCGCGGGCGCCGACCCCCCGGATCAGAAGAACCGCCTGATGCCGCTGTCGCACCTGCCGCTGCGGGACTCGCCTCCCCTGGGGCGCCGGCTGCTCCCCGGCGGCCCCGGGCGCTCAGACCCTGAGTCCTGGCGCTCGCTTCTGGGGCTTGGCGGGTTGGACGCTGAGTGTGGCCGGCCACTGTTCGCCACCTACTCGGGCCTCTGGAGGAAGTGCTACTTTCTGGGCATCGACCGGGACATCGACACCCTCATCCTGAAAGGTGAGCGGCGGGCGCGCCCCGCGTCTCTACGTCCGCGCGCGGAGCTCAGCCCGGGCATCCCAGGGGCGCGCGGGTCCCCGCGGTCGCCTCTCCAGTCGCTGCGCTCCGTTGCCCCGCGCATTTTTCACCCTTCCAGATTGCTTCCCTGCTTTCCTTCCCCAGCTACTCTTCTTTCTCCCTTTCCTTGCTCCTTCATCCTACCCTTCTTTTACCATTTTCCTGGACTCCGTTTTACCCCTCACACTGTCTCTTTATCTTCCCTAAGACTCTCTCCTCTGGTCCTTCTCTGTCTGTGCCTGGCTGACTCGGGGTGTAGATATGGATTTTCTTGACAGTGTTCCCAGGGAGGGTGACAGCCACAAAGACTGATCTTTCTCAACTGGGTTCCTTTCCTCAACTTGCATTTTCCTTTGAGACGTGCCCTTTGGAAGAGACAAGGTGTAAACCTCAGAACAAGGAAAGAGGGCTTTCTCATGGATTGAGCTCGCTGGTATACCATTAAATCGAGGTGGCATTCCAGCCTGGAATGGGGAGCGAAGGTCTGTCCTCCAAACACTCCAAGTTCAGGATCTGTTTGAATTGGACTTCGTATTCCCTAATTCACTAGTAAAGGCAGCTAAAGGGATCTAAGACACCGGCTTTACTCATTATTCAACCTTCCAGATGACCACCCTCCTCAGGGTCTAGGAAGCAGCTGAGGAGAGCCAAGGGCCAAGTCCTTGAAAGTAGACTTGCGCTCAGAGATTCTACCTGCCACGCTCTTATGGTTGTGACACTTTGTAGGTTGTCTTTATTGTTTTGTTATTGGGCTTTGCGTTGGTACAGCATCATTTTGCTCTTCTGGAATCTATGCAACACCTATCTTATGTATGGAATCAGGTAGTTTGAATATTTTCTTTGTAATCCTCTCTTGTGGTGATTCCTTTAACTTCTAAAGATCAAACCTTAGTAGAATTTTTTGTCCCCTGAGAGAAAAACAAATAAATAAACTTCTTTTCCTTGGACTCACTGTTCCCAAAAGGAAGTACGAGGTCAGTCCATTTGAAAATATTTAGAAGCAAGTGAACAGATGTAAATTGAATTACAGCCTGCCATGGAACTACCGAGAAAGGAGGGGGTTAATACTGGCCTTCCCCATCTTGTTCTTTGGCATAGTCTTCATTTCTCAAACATGTCAATTTCCTCCTTCCCATGGCTAGCCCAGCTGGGGACTGCCATCCAAATCTGTCTGTATATGGAAGGACTCCAGCAATTTGGGGGTGGGGTGGGGTGGGGCAATCGGATACAGTAATCTTCCTTTGGGAAGTAAACCTTTTTCTTTTCTGTTCCAACTTGCATCCAAATCTGATTTCTCCTCATGAAGACACTGCATAATTAATCCTGATAGTAGCGTAATACAGGAACAAACTGTAAAAGCTGACTGTGGAGGCTCAGTTATGGAATGCTCATTTAGGCAGGACAATTTTGAAAGTAAGCAGTGTAGTCTGTCTTTGGAAATAGCAGAATTGCATTTTTCACACACACACACACACACACACACACACACACACACACACACACACATTCCCCTGTGCTTAGAGTATTTCACTGCATGCAATTTGGATAGAGTGTAGTGTCTGAAACAGTAGAGCAGAGTCTAAGCCCACAGCAGGAGAACTCCCACAGGGATACTCCAGGATACTTATGGAAATGTGCTGGCTAGCTGAGGTGTCCAGAATCAAATGATCGTAGGAGATGAAGAATGTTATCAGAGGTCAATGAATCCAACCTTTCAATCCACTGTTCTAACCCTGCTACAGTTTCTGACAGATGGCCACCCAATACAGAACTCATATGCTATTTAGATGAATTACATTGTTCTGGTCATGAATACATCTTTTAGATGAAAAAAAAATTACCTCACATATATACTATTGATAGTTGCTAGCTCATCCTTTGTGGAGAACACTGGGGGTTTCTGGCCTGACAGAAGGTAGGGGTGGCTACAATCGTTCATACTTACTTGGTTTTGTTGTCTCTTGTCTGTGAGGGTTGACTATTCTTTGGGGAACTTGCTAGATCTGAGATGTATCGTTGTTTTAAGAACAACAACATGATTTTAGCTTCCTGGGAAGCTAGTGAGCTGATACTGTTAGAAAATGAGGAGCTTAGACCAAAGGATGACGCCTGTCATTCCGGGATTCTGATTTGTTGTTGGTTGTTGGGGAGAAGATGAGAAGCGCCTCTGGTACTAACAACAGCAGTTTGCTACTGACCCACGTTAGGCTGGACGAGTAACTCTTTGGGTCTGTTTCACCTCTGGGAAATGCATGGACATGGAAATTTCATTAAAATTCTGATTCTGTGAATAATATGGAAAAGCCAAACCGTACATATCTACCTGTCTCCAGCAGGTGACTTCGTGCATCTATATTAGGAAACATGGTTAGCGTTGTTTTGGCACCTGACACCAAATAGCTCTGGTCTGAATGTCCTAGCATAAAACACTAGAAACTGTCATCATGTGCACCTCAAACATCTGTTTAACTGGAGGCTCAAGGTCTACTTTCTACTTTCCTCTCTGAATTACCTTTTGAGTCTTATAATCCCTTAGAAATTTTAATTATTGACAAGTTGACTCAGATGGGAGATTAGACAGGGGTCAGAATGTGGGTTATATAAACTTTGTGGTAGGTTTAGTGAACTTTTTCTTTTTCATGTTTAGTGAACTTTTGAGCCAAAAATAAGCCGAGCTTTTCAATCTGTGGACACAGAGGACAAAGGTGGGATGTGGATAAAGGCTGCAGAGAGAGCAGCACAGGAAATGTTTTTCCACCTAAGCGTTAGGGCAGCCTATTCCTGGAGACTCAGGATTGCCCAGGATTGAGAGATGAACCACACAAGACGGAGTGGTTTGGAAATGATGGATGTAGATTCTATAATATTAATCTATCCAAGAGAAATCAGACAAACAGAAAAACATCCATCTCAATGATACAGAGATTTGGGATAAGCATCAAATTGTGGGGTTTTTTGTTTGTTTTTGGTTTTAATTTTGTTTGTTTGGTTTGGTTTTTTGCCCCCTTTTATGATTCAAGTTCACATTTCTCTAGTTTATTCTTTAGACAGTTTAGGTTGGACCTCCAAGCAGAAGCTTCAACAAGAATGGTTGATTTCTTTTCCTCTATTCTTCTTTCCCTCCCTCCCTCCCTCCCTCCCTCCCTCCCTCCCTCCCTCCCTCCCTCCCTCCCTCCCTCTCTCCCTTTCTTTTAGATATGAGGTTGTATATATCCCAGGCTGGCCACCAACTCATTAAGTGGCAGACAATGACCTTGAACTTCTGCCTTGGATCTTTCAGGCTTCACCTCCCAGATGCTGGGATTACACGTGTGCAGCTGGTTTATGCAGGTGCTGGGGATCAAATCCAGGGCATGCTGGACAAGTGTTCTATTAGCTAAACTCCATGCCCAGCCTGAGGGAAAGTTATTGATAAGCGTTTTAAGGACCAAGACTATAACCCTGTGCTGCTTTTGCTGGCCCACAGTGAACTACACCCCAACACTTGGAACAGTGTTTGTTTAGCATCAAGCTCTCCCTGTCTGAACAGTCTCTGTCTCACCATCTTGCTCACATGGCACGGTACTCATTCTTTTCTTGCTGTGACAAAATACCCGAGAAAACCAACTTACTTTTGGAGCGTGTCTTAGGCTCATACTTTCTGTCCATAGTTGGTTGTTCTGTTGCATGTAGTGACTCAGGAAAGCAGGCCCAGCATGGTGGAAAGCTGTTCACCTCGAGGGGGCCAGGAAGCTGAGAGTAAGAGGAGGACTCCGGGAAGGGTACGGCCTTTCAAAGCACAGGAGACTACACCCTGGTTGATTCAATCCCTCCAACCTTCTCGAAACAATACCCTCAAGTTTTGACTCTATCAGTGATCCAGTCAGTTCCCCAGATGTGCATCTCTGAACATTGCATTAAGCACATGGATTTATTTTAGTGGTGGGATGGGAGGGGGCAGGATTCATGTTTAAATATAATTCCAGTATAATAGGAAATCATCAAATATTTTAAAAAGAGTCTACACTATACCTCTTTAATTTACTTTCCAATCCAATTAAAAACAAAAGCTTATATGTGGAAGGTAGAGTTAGAAGATTTTTGGAATGTATTGAGGGTTCTTTTATGTCTTATTCTAAGTTATTTTTTGCCGTGCGTTCTTGTGGCTCTGGCTTTTTCAAAAGATCATTTTATGTGTATGGGTGTTTTGCCTGTATATATGTCTGTATAGAGTGTGCATAGCTGTGAGGGGGAGAGGGCAGAAGAGGGATTGGATCCCCTGGAACTAGAGCCATTGTATAGGTGCTTGGAATTCGAACCCTGGCTCTCTGGAAAAGCAGCCAGTGCTCTTAACTACTGAGCGGTATCTCCATCTGGTCACTGCTTTTTTGGCTCCAAGAAAGCTTTCTCGGTCAAAGGACTAGCTCTGAGAATATGCAAATCAATCACTTCTGCCTCATCAAATGAGAGGTGTGGGATAGTTGAGCAAGCCAAGTAGGCACTTGAACAGAATAGACTTAATGCTCCGGCCATCAGGCTCCTCTGTGCTGCTGGGCGTGCAGGAGGTTTGAATGAAAGAAGCCTTTTGGTCACAACATCAAAGAAAGGTTAGGCCAGCGGACTTGACACGGTCTATGTAAGGTCTCAGAAAATAGAAAGTGACCCAAAGCTAGATTCTACATTCATTTGGTCATCATCCATTTATTTACTCAAGAAATGGACGGTGAAGTGTCAGGCATGGTCTCGACGTAGAAGACATGGTGAGAAGTGCACACCCTGGACAAATCCCTCCCTTCTTAAGCGTGCATTTCATAGAGCAGGGTTTGTATTTTCCAGTGGGTTACACAGAAGCTACTCTTAGTAGGTGGGGGAAGATTACCTGACTAACGTGGAGAGCACTTGGGGAGAGCTGATAGCGCTAGTGAGGAAATGACAGCGAATACAGTGTGGTGTGATGGAGCGTCAAGCCCTGTGGGCACTGGGTGACATCCTGTCCAAGTGCCTGGCAAGCTAGAAGGGCCATGGGAGGCGGGTCCTTCGGAAATGGTTTCCTTGCTTTCTTCCAGCGCCCGGGAGCATTTACTTTAATAAATAAATAAATAAATACTGGTGAGACCTGTGGCTACATGATGTAGAACTTCAGAGACATCGGGTGTGAATTGGAGATAGTCCTGGGACTCTATTGGAAGTCCTAGCTATTTTATTAGCGCTAATGTAAAATTGTTTTCATTACAAGTTCTTATTAAGAGCAATTAACATTACTTTTCAGCTATATGCACTTTGAGCACGCAAATCAAATTTAAGTCTTGTATTCTGCCTACAATAAACAAAATGAAATTTAAAGTAGTATGTGGCTTTTATGAAATTAAAAATGACAGGATTTCAGAGCTGTGAAGATTATGACTGTGTGTATGTAACATTAACTTGTGAAAATGGATGGAGATTGAATTGAGACCTGAAGTAGAAATATATCCTAATGGTCTTTGAAGCAGTCTAATGAGATAAACAGAGATGTCACAGACAGTGAGTGGTACATAAATACTCTGTCATTTTGCTCTCTGTATGAAAAGGGGAGAGAGAGAGAGAGAGAGAGAAAGATCTGGAAGGAATTTACTAGGCCTGTTCTGCTTTGTGCTGATGATTTATCTGCTCCTCCTGTTGCTTATTCACCACAAAATTAATAGTCTGTACAGGACCCACCAAGTTCTACCTGACACGGAAGTAGATTGATGATTTTCTTCAGCTCATTTGTAGACCAAAGAATCATTTGTGTGGGAATAATTATCTACTAAGGGCAGATCTATCTAGGGAAGCTGAAAGGCCAGCATCCTTCCTCCTTGGCCCAGGAGGGTGCAGATTGTTGCAGACCTTGCCTTCGACACTGCTGCCACGGGCATGCCTCCGTTTTAGGGAGTCTACGGTTGTGATAAAGAGTGGTCAGGAGCACCTGCTGCTCTTTCCGAGGACTCAAATTCATTTTCCAGCACCCATGCCAGGTAGCTTGCAGCCTTGTATATCTATAGCTCCAAAGGAAGTGGTGTGTGTGTGTGTGTGTGTGTGTGTGTGTGTGTGTGTGTGTAAAACTCCAGTTTCAGGGGATCCATCACCCCCTGGCCTCTGAAGGCACCTGTACTCATGTACATGGTGCACATAAACTCTCTCTCTCTCTCTCTCTCTCTCTCTCTCTCTCTTTCTCCTTATGTCTCCAGACAAGTGGTGTCTGGGATGTTTTTGAGAATGTACTACTCTGACACTCATCTAGACATAATTTTTCTTCTTCATTGGAAATTGTGTGCAAGGGCTGTGTTAGTACGTGCATGATAAAGCAAAGACAAAAGCATTTTTTTGGGGGGGACGGTATTAAAATAGGATAAGTAGACATTTTGCTTGAGCACCCTATGCCTCCCCACAAACACGCTTCTCCTTATGCTTATTAGCTAGGCTACTCCTCTCTCCTGGGCTACTCCTCTCTCCTGGGCTACTCCTCTCTCCTGGGCTACTCCTCTCTCCTGGGCAGAGGAAGGAGAGGTTTGCTTACTGTGGCTGAAATGTACTCGTGCTCTCCCCAGTGTTCTGCTATAGCACACACATTTATCTTGTGCAGAGGAGAGGGGATGCATTTTATTTCCACATCAATTCTGACATTAGGCACAGTATTAAATGAGCCCTTTTGATTAAACAACTGCTACTTCATCCTGCCCAACTCTTAATGACTAGATTTGTAGTTTCGTCTTGTCCCATGGCGTGTGGAGGCTGAGCATGCCCCAGTGCGATCTTTTGTTTGAACACATTCTGTCACCAGCACACATGAAGGTTATCTGGAACAGGAATTAAGTTCTTGTTACTCTGTCATCGAAAGAAGTGACGTGTTCCATTCTTGTCTGTTTGTACCCCAGCAATATCTTTGAAAAGTCATTTAGAAACATAAGCGTCAACGGTGCTTGAAGTGGCTTGTGATCAAACTTTCCAGAACCAGTGACATTTTCATTTACTATGTCCCGTGGATAACATTTAGCAATGGCCTTGAGGGGGGAAATGAAAACTTTTTTATTTATTTTTATTTTTATTATTTTTTTTTGCCATGTCATAGAAAGTTCACATCCAATTACACCCGAGTTGCTATGGTGTTTTTTTTTCCCTCCCCCTTAGCTACTGATTTTTCTTCTTCAGAGCTAGAAAAAAGCCCTCCAAGTCCATCAGGCAGACTGCTCCTAATTGCCAGTGTTCTTGATTGCTGTGCGACATCAGCTTTTGTGAGAGGAGCATCTGGGATGACAAAGACTCCCTGTGTCACTGCTAATCAGGAGGTCCCAACGAGTGGCAACATTGATGGGATGGAGGCAGGTCTCAGGGCTTTCCCAACAGGACCAAGAACAGACTCCATTCCATCATTGTGAACACCCGCAGTGCCCCAGACTCCAGCTTATCAGCCTGTAATGACCGACTGTCAGATTCTCATCGCAGATTGCGCATACTGGGACCTCTGCCAAGCAAGCTGTCACCTCAGATCATCTGTGCCCTCGATTCCCCAGCCCACCTTTCTTTTGTCTGTCTTGTCTTCCAGAAAAAGTCCACTGTCTTTCTGTGAGTCTAACGTGTGTGGATACCTGTGGTCTATTTTCTTCTATGGCTTGTTGGTTTCCAAGAATGACAGCATCCAGACTTTGTTGGACTGTCTTCTCCATATCTCACCCACTTCCAACAACAGCAACTGGTGGGATGGGAGGGGAAATTGAAAACAAACCAACTGAAAGATTGGCAGATAATACAAATAGCAAATATGTCTCCTTCAAAGCAAATATTAGCTCATTATTTTGATGACAAAGATAAGATAATTTTTAACCATGTTAAAGCCTTAGGCTTCAAGATATTTGCTTTTATTCCAGTGTGTGTGTGTGTGTGTGTGCATATAAGTGTTTATGTACATCATGTGCGCCAGTACAGGTACCATTAGAGGCCAGAGGGTGTTGGAGCCCCTGAAACTGGAATTACAGGAGGTTGTGGCAACTGAGCCTAGGTCTTCTACAAGAGAGCATTTACACGCTTTTAACCACTGAGCCATCCCTACAGCCCGAGTTATTATCTTAAAAAAAAAAACAAAAAAAAACAAGTATTGATATTATCTATAGCTGAGCATAGCTTTTGGTAGAGTTTTCAAAAATCAAAATAAAGGCACAGTGACTAGAGAACAGACTTTATCTTCCAAAGCTGCTAAAATTGATAACGTTTGTTTGCTGGCTTGCTCATGGGGTTTCCCTGTGGTTAAAAGTGATTGCGGTAATTAATCTGCTTTATTGCAAATTTTAACTAAGAGGATGTAAGTGAGCTTCTTGGGGTGTGAGCCTTGGCAGTAGTGTGGCAGGAGTGTTTGCTTGCAGTTCAGTGCAAGGATGTTCAGGCTGCATTTGTCTTTCCTGCAACTCAGGCCTGATCAGCTGACTGTAGCCCAAGCAATCATGTCTCCAGAGGACGCCATCAGGGAGCGCAGCAGCAGTGGAAAGAAGAAGAATGGGCCCCGTGATTTACTTTCTCCTTTCTTGAATTACAGAGGATAAAGTGAATTACTTACTGGGTGTTCCCCCCTCCCCCCAGCTTGAATTTTTTTAAAAAATATTTTGTTCATAGGTTAAAATAAGAAATCAATCAACTCTCCCTCCCCCTTCAGAATCGGAAGGACTTCTGTTTCTTTTGGTCCCTCCAAGGTTCCTGACATATTTCAGCCAGAAACAGATTCCTGAAATTCTTGAAGTGGCAAATTATGTCTGTTCAGATGATTCTAGAAGGCTTGGTTGTCTTTATCACGCCACACTCACCTGAAAATCAGCAACGATGCTTGCGTCTGCCTGGTGTACTTAGGATGTCGCTTTAGCAATCATAGAATGAGTTGAGTGGGAAATCAGGATGGGGTGGGGCATGATTCATTGCAGTACATTTTAAGGAACTTTAAATTTGGTGTGGGAAATGTAAGTATTTGCCTCATTCAACAGTTAATAGATATTACCCTTAGAAAAACCTATTTTTAAAAAAGTGGTTTCTTAGTCAAAAATAAATGCCAAATGTGGTATGGTAGTTTCTGTGTTAACAGAGCTGCCATCTTTATCATAGCCACAGAAATGGACAAGGGCTTCTTAGTAAGGATTAATTTCTTGTAGAAAGCTACTTACCATGATCCTTTGATTATAGTGTTTTTCAGTCTGAGCACTGTGGAAATGCTATTCATGAGGTTATTGAGGAAAAGAAGGCACAAAGTTTATCACTTATCATATGATGGAGAAGTTACAGACCAGGTCATCTGAGCAACAATTTGACCCTTGATAAATTTCCAGAGGCAGAGGCAGAGAGGCAGAGAGGCAGAGAGGCAGAGAGGCAGAGAGAGAGGCAGAGAGAGAGGCAGAGAGAGAGGCAGAGAGAGAGGCAGAGAGAGAGGCAGAGAGAGAGAGAGAGGCAGAGAGAGAGGCAGAGAGAGAGGCAGAGAGAGAGGCAGAGAGAGAGGCAGAGAGAGAGGCAGAGAGAGAGAGGCAGAGAGAGAGGCAGAGAGAGAGGCAGAGAGAGAGGCAGAGAGGCAGAGAGGCAGAGAGGCAGAGAGGCAGAGAGGCAGAGAGGCAGAGAGGCAGAGAGGCAGAGAGGCAGAGAGGCAGAGAGGCAGAGAGGCAGAGAGGCAGAGAGGCAGAGAGAGAGGCAGAGAGAGAGGCAGAGAGAGAGGCAGAGAGAGAGGCAGAGAGAGAGGCAGAGAGGCAGAGAGGCAGAGAGGCAGAGAGGCAGAGAGGCAGAGAGGCAGAGAGGCAGAGAGGCAGAGAGAGAGGCAGAGAGAGAGGCAGAGAGAGAGGCAGAGAGAGAGGCAGAGAGAGAGGCAGAGAGAGAGGCAGAGAGAGAGGCAGAGAGAGAGGCAGAGAGAGAGAGGCAGAGAGAGAGGCAGAGAGAGAGAGAGAGGCAGAGAGAGAGAGGCAGAGAGAGAGAGAGAGGCAGAGAGAGAGAGGCAGAGAGGCAGAGAGGCAGAGAGGCAGAGAGGCAGAGAGGCAGAGAGGCAGAGAGGCAGAGAGGCAGAGAGGCAGAGAGGCAGAGAGGCAGAGAGGCAGAGAGGCAGAGAGGCAGAGAGGCAGAGAGGCAGAGAGGCAGAGAGGCAGAGAGGCAGAGAGGCAGAGAGAGGCAGAGAGAGGCAGAGAGAGGCAGAGAGAGGCAGAGAGGCAGAGAGGCAGAGAGGCAGAGAGGCAGAGAGGCAGAGAGGCAGAGAGGCAGAGAGGCAGAGAGGCAGAGAGGCAGAGAGGCAGAGAGGCAGAGAGGCAGAGAGGCAGAGAGGCAGAGAGGCAGAGAGGCAGAGAGGCAGAGAGGCAGAGGCAGAGGCAGAGGCAGAGGCAGAGGCAGAGGCAGAGGCAGAGGCAGAGGCAGAGGCAAGGGGAGAAGTCGTGATGGTCTACTGGAGCAGCCTGAGCCACTTAGAGCTCAGGATTTGTGCCGGGCCGCTGATGACTAGGAATAGCCCATTGTGGCTCGTTTAGTACTGAGCATCTGGCATATTGGGGAAGTTCTGCCTGGTGGTTAGACAATGAAAGTATTGGTAGAAGAGAGCTTAGACTCCCAAGTGCTGGAAATGAAGATGGGCGGATGAAAGAACCGACGGGAGAGCAGCAGCCATGACTGACATGAAGAGCTCTGGAAGGGACTGTTATTTTTCTTCAGGTGCTTGAAACAAAAGACGTGAGGGTGGCATTTACTGCTCAACAGTTAACGGGAAATCCAGCCAGATGTCTGCTCAAGGAACATGGAAGCTGTGTTGTGCTGCTTTCTCAAGGACTATGCATCTCTTTGTCTTGGATCTCTCTTCCTCTGTCTATTTCTGTCTCAGACTCTCTTTCTCTCTGTATCTCTCTCCTGCCTACCCTGTCCACCTTCTCCAACCTTTCTGCCTCCCCTTTCTTCCTCCCTCTTTCTCCCCTCCTCTTTCCCCTCTCTTCTGAAAGAAACTCAAATTACTAGGAGGTAGGTAGGAAAATCAAAGGTTCCTGGCCACCTGATTTTGTGCTGCAAAGTCCCATCTGTCATTTGCAGCTCCTCTGACTCTCCCCTTCCCCCGCCCCTTCCTCTTTCAAAGCTTGTTAGCTGTCTGTGCACTGGGTGAATGTTGTCATCAGCATAAACTCGAATTGGTTTTAAGTTATAAGTAGAAGGCATCATTTGGAAGGAGAAGGCCCTTTGATTTTATGTAGAAGACGTGGTAGAGGAGCTTAATCCACTCTGTCTTCTGGGCTGGAGGTTGTAGGGGGGCAGTTGACGGGTACAGTGGCATTGGGCGGTTCAGTCCTTTAAAGTCATCCTTAGGTGCCACCACTGATTTAGAAAAGTGGCAGCTGTATAAATAACTCATTACCTGTTGGACCCCTGAACAGGTCCCTGAGCACCTGATTTGGAGAACTTCAAAAGGAAATGACAGGAGAGGCCATAGAAGGGGATAACTGTGCGTGTCCTCCAAATGAGGCAGTTACTGAAATGGCTGTCTGACGGGTACTGGGCGGAGTCCTCCCCCTGCCCTCTTACGCGTGCACACAGATGCATATGCAGTGGCCTTTTGATTATGCTGTGGTGAAAATGGACTGCTCTATACCAAAGGCACCAGAGTTTCATTTTGGAAGTTTGTGGCAGGTGTACATTAACAAGGATGTGTTTCTTCCTTAAACTATCACAAGATTCTTCTCTTAGCACCTGTCTTGTCTCATTTGCAAGTTAAAATGGCAGGCCTACCCTCATCTCTCAGAATTCTTCCATATATTTAGGTTTCCCCCCCCCGAAGTTGTTTTTATTTCCCAAAGGGTCAGGCACAGCAGCGTTTCTGATGGGGTATGACACATTATCATTTGGGTTGTGGGTGTAATTTTTTAAAAGGAAGTTAATAAAGTACTTGATAAACATTTATGCACTCCTCTGGGTAGGTTTATTGGTTACGAATCGTTTAGTGTCAAATAGCAGAATATCCAGATAAAAATGGCTTAACCCAAGAGGAAAACGCATTACTGTGCACAGTAAGCAGTCTGGAGGAAGGCTGCATCCTGGCTAGGTCATCACAGAGGTTAGGTGCTGGAAGGCCCTACAGTGCCAGCAATGGCAGCTGTGCCTTAAACCTGCTTTCTTCCTGGACGTGGCTGTTCTCAGTCACTGCCTCACACTGTGGCTGTTTAAAAGCTGGGCACTACAAGACCCTGGCTCACTTTTTACAAAATGTTCAGCAGGCTTTCCATAAGTCTCATTGGTCAGAATTATGCCCTGTGATCCTGTTGGATAATTAATTCTCACGGTGTAATCAAGCTCTCCATCTTGGGTTCAGGGGCAGCTAACTGGGGTTCTCAGAGTCTAGCTTAGGTTAGCTGAGGACAGTTACTCATAAATGTGGAGTCTGCCACAGCGGGGGCATTGAAATGGTAGCCCCAGCTCACCCGTGGCCATTGCACGGTAGGGTTAGACTGAGACTAGAACTTGGATCTTTGTTGCTAGCTCTTCTGATCTGTCACTTCTTCCACACCCTGCCCCTGGGAAGACTGCATTTTCCTATCTGGAAACCCCATAGTTTTTCCTTAATCCAGAATGACCCACAGGTTGTACTGTTGTTTCTAACAGGCTTGTTCATAGTTGCACTGTAAAAATGCAATACAAAATTTCCAAAATTATGCATTTTTGGAGACATAAATTACTCTAAGATGAGGCAGTGCAGTTGTTAAAATCTGATACACACTAGATTGGTATGGCCAACACTCCCCAGATATGTAGCCGTTGTCTCTTTACCTTTCCCAGGAAATGGACATTCAGCCGCCACCAGGAGAATCTAGTGAAGAACATTGCTTAGGACAAGCACACTTCCCCACAGGCCAGGTCCTCTGATAGACCTGCTCACACCTCACCATGGCTTCATTTAATTTCTCTGTTCTGAGGGAAACAGCACTGTGATGACAATGTATTTCATTCCCGTCTCTGAACTGGTTCTGACTGACCATCATGTCAGTGTTCAAACCGGACTATAGTAGTCTTGAGGAGGAAACCAGCAAAGCCGACTGTGCTATTGCATGTATCCTTGCGTGTCCATAGAGGCACATATTCAAAATCTGAAGAGCTAACCTATTCCAACTCAAAGAAATGCTAGCTGCCTTTGAAACAACACATCTAGAAGGGCAGCCGAGGAAGCCACTGCTTAGCAGTGCTGTGTTTGGAGGAGGGGGATGGAGGAAAGGCATATGACGATGGGCCCTTGTCATTTCAGCAGGAATGGGCAGGACACATCACTGCAGTGCACCTTTGTGTCTCCTGATGGAATGGCCATGCTCCTCTGCGCCGCTCCTTAGGCCCCGAGAGGTCTGTTTATTTAAGTCTGATATCTGCTCAGAGCAGGAATTACGAAGCAAAAGTGAACTCTTGCAGACAGCTGAGCTAGCAGGATTTTTTAGCACAGAAAGCCAGAGAAGATGCTGGAGAGCCACAAGGTGTGTGGGTGGGCACATATTTGGACCACCGGAATGCATGCCAACTTGTAAGTCTGGGGGGGGGGTGGGGATGTATGGATAGTGGATATGCATACAGAGGGAAAGAGATTAAAGGCTGCAGGAAGATCAGGAGAGCAGCCAGGAGGAACAAGTGTTTACTGAATCCCTGGGAAGCCATCTCTATAGGATCTTCCTTCCTGAACAACCCATCAAGAACTGTCACTATTTTCAAATGCCATCTCATTGTGTCTGTCTTTTCACTAAAAGATCCAGATGAGTTCTCCCTGAGTTTAAACATATTCTTTGCAAAGAAACCCACCAGCCCATCATAGATACACACTCCAACAATAACTTGTATTTATCCAGAGCAGCATTCTTCATTACAGCCAAGGGTGGGAGCAACCCAAGTGCTCATCACCAGCTAAGTAAATGCCATAAGCCCATATATCAGACCATTATTCCGAGGTTAAAAGGGGTTGGGGGTAGGAACTGAAATACTGGCACATGCTGCAACCTGATGGACTTGGTAAACCTGATGCTCAGTGAATGAAGCCAAGCATACAGGGCCATGCACTGCAGGGTTCCTTAAGAAATAACCAAGAGTAGGAAGACCCACAGAAAACAGGGCGGGGAAGTGATTGCTGGCTGGGTATGGGGTTTTTCTTTCGGGTTTATGAAAATGTTCCTGATATAGTGGGAGACTGCATAATGTACTGTCAGTAAAATGCACGGTTTTTTTTACAATGGTGAGCAGCAACATCAAGAGCCCCCAACACTGGTGATTTCTTATTACCCAGAGCTTCAGGTCTGAACCTCTTAGCAGGGCATACACAAGCTCTTAACCATGAGGCTCCAGCCACTTTTCTGACTTCATTCCCTGCACTTCTCCATGAAAACCAGGGTCAGGCTAGGCTACGCTGTGCTGTTCTCACACATACACCCTTTTGCTCCTTGTGGTCTTTTTGTTTTTCTCTGCCTGAAATCCCACTCTGTCTCTTGCATCTGGACTATGGCTGCCGTTTTCTTGAAATTCAAGTGCCATTATATTTCCTCTGTTTTTTTTTTCCCAACTCTATCCTTAGCTCTGCTTTCATTCCCATTAGAATGAGTTTGAGCTTTTATTAATAATTTTTGTTTGTTGACAGTTTCATACATACATATGACACATGCTAGTTACTGCCCTCTGAACTTCTCTGATGTCTCCCCCATCCCTCCCAGCCCCCTCCTTCCTTACACATTTGTTTTCCTTGTTCACTACTTTTCGTTTTGCCTAGTGTCCCACCAAGTTTAACTAGGGCCATCTGTGTGACCAGGGGTTTGTAACTATTTATTACAGTCTGGTGGGCTCACACGGAATACTATGTTCCCCCTTCTCCCAGAATCTGTTAGCTGCCAGGAGATCAGCAATAAGTGGCAGGGATCCACAAGCCCTTTCCCAGTTGGTAGCTGACTAGTAGGATTTGTGTGAGCCCAGTGACACTGGAGCAGCTGCTCTGAGTTTATGAGTACCATAGCTGAGTTGGGCATTCTCCAAGACTTCTCCCAGTTGGTCCTCACAATCCTTATGAGGGTGTGTAAATGTCCTCTGACATCATTGACTCTCAGAATCTTCTGTAGCCAGGGGTCTCTACATTCACTCTGTTCAATGCAGTGAGAGGCCTCTCTGAGTAAGGCTTAGAGTAGCCTTCATCTGTAGAAAGTAGTTTGATGCTATATAAATTCAGCAGTATTAGGTTCCCCCTTCTCAGGGGCCTTCTCAGTCATGGGTTTTCATACAGGTTTACAATATTAGATAAAGATATCCTTTTGTGAAGCAGGCACCAAAGTCGAATCAAGGAATACTTGGTTACCTCCATAACAGTTGTGCCACTATCGTACTGATGGGTGCATTTGACTAGCAGGTTGAAACTGTTGTTTATAGAATTCACAGCCAGATAAGATGGTTGGTACCTTAAACTCCCAGCAGCCTGTATAATACCATTGGACACTAGCCACGAGGGAGGGAGCTTCCAACTCAGTTTCAGCTTTGTTTTTTCTATACCTCGAATCTAACCTGTGTAGTATCTTCAGCAATAGTTCTAGTGGGTAACCAAGAAGAATAGTATGAACCTGGATTGTTGTGGGGGCTTCTGAGTTCTTCTTGACCAACAATTCCTACAGAGCTATTCTGTATCAGGCACTGGGGTTTTTGTTTAGCAACCCATTACTTCTAGGACTTGTAGTGTCTACACTTATGGGTATCTACAGGTTACCATATAGTAGGTTTCTGAGTGATTTATTATATACTCAGTTTGTTTGGGTCACTGCCACCACACCAGTCTTGTTTCCTGACATTTCTCTCCCTGTTTGAGCTTTTATACCAGAATGATTTTTTTTTTTTTACATTATTCTACACTTACGCACAATTTTGCTATCCAAGGTCAATTGTGGTCCAAAATAATTAAATGGAAAGTCCTGGAAACAAATAGTTCATAAATTTAGATTATACAGTATTCTGAGTGATATGATAAAATCTTGTACCCTTCTGCTCTATAATGCCCAGGAATTGAGAATCTTCTATTGATTGGTGTAACTATCTGGTTTATGCTGCTGGCCTGCTAGTGACCTAGTAACTAACCACTGTGTTATCAAACCTGTCATAATATCTCAGTGTTTGTGTTCAGGTGATCTTTATTTCATGTAATAATACCCCAAAGTGCAAAAGTGATGATACTGGTACTTTTATTATAGCATATAATGGTTATATACTTTATCATAGTTAGTTACATATAGAAAAAGCATTGTGTATATAGGAATTTTGGTTCTAACTACAATTTCTGGTATCCACTGGAGGCTTGGGGGCATACTGTTCTTGAATAAAAAGGAATAACTATTGACCAGGACCCTCCTGTGTTAGCTGTGCCTCATTATAGCGATGTCTACCATGTACCATCTCTTTCCTTGTCCATCTCTGTATCTTGAAATGAAGAACAGATGTCAGCCAGCCTATTATTTGGACCATGCTGGTCTTCCCATTGATTGACTGCTCAAAACAACCATGTTGGGTGGATTCAAATCACAGCCAAACCTGATCCATTCTCTCATAAGCTCCCTAAGGTTTTATTTCAAGCACAGAAAGGGGGTAATTGTTCTATTTTCAGAGGCTGAGGATTAATTAAACTAAGACACTAATAAATAAGCAATACTTGGCATTTTAAAAGTGTTCCTCATAGTAGAAAACAGAGAAACCACAAAAGCTAGCATTCATGGTACTCTTTTCTTATTCATGCCATTCAAGATATAGGTATAACATTAACAGAGAGTTTCTTTATAGGTTTTCACCCAAAATGCCCCCAATCCTTAAATGAAGGACTATGAAACTATTTGGGTTGGAGGTTCCTACCCCCAGGAATTGGTCCTTTGTCCTTTTACGAGGATAAATCACAGGAATACAATATAGTGCTATTGTTTTGCCAAGGTCATTCTATACATATCCTCATACATTGGGTTTATTAAATGTTCCTTTTTCAATAAAATGATTGCAAGTCCAATTATATGCTTCCCATGGCCAGAAAGCAGGATGGCAGGAGAGAGTCTCTGGGGGCCTCCTGGTTGGTGTCCTTCACTGCTCTTTCACCCAACTGTCTGTGGCTGTTGGGCTTGTTCCTAGGAAAGCTTCTAGGGAGAATCACGTGAGATGGAAGGCTTCGTTCCTGCCCATTCAAGAGATGAGGGGGGCTTTGCTGAGATTCTCGGGTGACCTTTCAGCAAGTTTACTTTACAGCGTATTGAAGTGACAGGTGTCGGGAGAGTTGGGGTCTTATTGCACTGTGTTCTTAACTGGCTGTGTGACCTTGGGCAAGTCATTGCACCTCTAGATTTCAGTGCATTTGTAGACAGAGAGAGGTTACTTGTGAGCAGAGCTTTATCGGGTCTCTTTCAGGGTTTACCACTTCGATGCTAGGATGCCTATGTGATTGCAGCTTAATTACCTTAGCAAAGTGCTGGCCATGAAAAGGTTGGCTCTTTCCAGGAGTAGGCATCAGGACCAGCCAGTTGAAAGGCCTTTCCCTATTTTCAGATTGTTCACCCACACCATTTTGTGTTGCTCTTTGGAGTGTGACACACTTTCTTTTTTTGCTAATTTTCTCTTTTTTTTTCTTTTTTCTTTTTCTTTTTTCACTTCACAATGGAACTGAAAGGGAAATAAGAATTTTCCCGAACTATTCCAGCATTTGTATTTTGTGAACACAGTGCTTGCCACTGGGTTGGAAGAATTCAGTTGTCACATTTCCTCTCTGTAGATGAGTTCCCAGGGGATGGGATAGGTAAGATGGATCTCACCTTTTAGGAGATAGAATTTGAGTGCATATTTGATGGAGAATATGCTCTAGAAATTTTCATAGTGTGTCCAATTTAAATTTTGCCTTACCAGTTCATTTTAAAGATCTCTAAAAAAACTTTTGAAAAAAATTTTGATGAAGAAATCTACTGTCTCTTATTACTATAGGGAAGGTTCTAGGTTGCTTCCTTCTGTGTTTCACGAGGGCATTTTATTTGCATAATCCATGACTATGTCTCATTTCGCTCAAAAGTTTAATTGGCTCACTTTCTGAATCCAATAATTAATGTGTTAAATACCTGGACATTATATTTGATAGACTTTAATTCACATTATGAATCTTGACTGTTCATTTCAATTTCTTCATTTCTCCTTTGAATGATGTTTCTAGGTAGTTTGCTGAATGTTGCAATTGGCATAATAGTTAATTTCACTGAAAGTCCTACCTAAAAAACTTGGACATAACATTCCTTTTCTCAAACTCCAGCTTCTTCCTTTGTGTCAAGGGAAGCAACAGCAGCCTGCTTTAGTTAGCACAGGCAGCCCTTAAAACTGCTGATCTGCAATTAATTCCCTGACACTTGTCAGGACTGTTCTGTGTGCTTGTTCTTAAATCTTTCCATACCAAGCAGATGGACAAATCAATATCCTAGAGCAGCTGCATCAAGGTCTGGCTGGTTGTCATTGAGAGGCAGTGTGTGTGAGACTTCCAGTAGCCACACTGTGTAAGGTCCACTCCCAATAGTCATACTGTGTGTGGTAAGCATTCTGCCTTACCTTTGTCCTGTTGCAAGCATTGTTTGTGGTCATTTGAAAATGACCACATTATTTAAGTCAATACAGTTTAATCTGTCCAAAACAAGTTAACCAAACTACACCCAAAGTGGGTGGAAAGACAGATAGAGAGATCCAAATGGAAGGATGAAGGCTTGAGCCATGTAGCTTGGTCTTCAATTTGCTTCTAAATTTCTCAATGGGTTCCTGAGGATTTTTTTTTTTTTACTCTGCCGGGATGTTTGTTTCCTTGAAGGCAAGAAACTTATAAAATCCATGAAAGATAACGAAGGAGGTAACTTAGTCTGCAATGATCAGGTGTTGAGAAATGCATTGCTGGTGGAATAGAAGTGGTGCCCTGATCCACACAGCACCTTCTTGTCACACAATTCAAAGGAGAGTTTATGAAGAGAGGGAAAACAAAACAAAACACTTTTTCTGACTAAGCACATTCTCTTGGGAGAATAATGGGGAGGGGCTGGCAGTTACTGTTGCTGTACCATGGAGAACATATTTCTAGTAAGTGGGGGAACCCTGAGAAGTAGACACTGCACCCTGGTTCTGGGACATTGACTAGTCATTTAAAGTGTCCCTCGTCCTCAAGCGTCATACTTTCCAAGCATTTCCAAACTCTTACATTCTATGATTTATTCACAGCACCAGAAAGTCAGGGTGAGCTCCCAAAGTCCCTCAAACGTACCTCTGTGTGTCAGAGCTTGTTTAGTCTAAGCGGAAGGATGAATCTACTCAGCGTGTTGTGCATGTTCGTTCCTGCCTTCTGAAACAGAGAGCACTAAATCTAAATTTTGCATGACTCAAGGTTATCATATGATGTGACGTAATATCTAAGTGTCCCCAAAGAAATGTGGGGCTCTGTAAGAGTGATGTGATGTGCTATAGACTTGGTGCCATAGTCCACTTTAAAAAAATGATTATGCTTGTTCCAATTATATGTTTTTATGTTTTGTGATTGTTGCTTTGATGGATATAATCTGATTTCTATTGTCTGTTTCTGGCTATCCATCTTTATACTCCACTTTACTGTTTCTAATGGTCAAGAAGCAGTAGCCATAGAAGTGGTAGCTTACATTATGTCTAATGTTAGGGCCCAGGGGACAGTGAGCCCAGGGGACAGTTCACAAGCTACATCTTTGAGTGAAGATGTACAGAGCTCACTGCCATTGCCTGAAGCTTTGGGGGTTATTTTTCTATGTCACAATACGTATTAAGTACAGTGTCAAGGTATATGTTACTCTGTGTTTAAGAATGATGTGAGCTTTGTGGCTTTCCTTTAAAGAATGTGAAGATGAGAGCAAGCTAAGTCCAAGGGATTATGGGAGGGCTGAGGAATACAAAGGGCAGACCCAGAGAGTCTGTTAGAGTGTTCAGACAATCGACAGGCACAAGGAGATGTCATCTGTGGGCCATTCCACACAGTCACCCTGGTTACAGCCCTGCTGGCTCATCCTCACATTGGTAAGGTAACAGCAGAGGGGACCAGGGAGCTACAGAGGTTAGATGAGGAACCCGGAAGGGGGTGGCTCTTCCAGATCCTTGTTTTGTTGCTCCCTGAGGCTCCATGCAATCGTTCAATAAAAATTAAAATTGGTTATTCACTTTTTGTGTATTTACAAATAAAAGCCACTTTATTTTGCTTGCAAACTACCGTCTGTCCATTTCAGAATAAAGTTGCTACCGTCTGTCCATTTCAGAATAAAGTTGGTTGCTGACTAATCTACAGTTGCTTAATCTGCAGAGTTGGAAATTTTTGGAATCCTCCTACCTCCTCCATCTTCCTTCTCTCTCTGTCTCTGTCTCTGTCTCTGTCTCTGTCTCTGTCTCTGTCTCTCTCTCTCTCTCTCTCTCTCCCTCTCTCTCCCTCCCTCCCTCTCTGTCTCTATCTCTCTCTGTGTGTCTTTCTGTCTCACTTCACCCATCCAACAACAAAGCCAACAGTGTTATTTTGGGGGATATGGAAGCCACATTAAACATGTCGTTGGGTTTCTTTAAGCTTTTCTGAAAGATTAAAAGAAAAAATACAAATAAATTCACTGTCCTACAGTTTTCTTTCTATTTGATGGGTGTCCATACCTGAGGAAAAACACCTTTCAGTTAGACATTGTGCTTTCTGGGACCACACAGTCACACAGTTTCCCAGGAGAAGAGAGCTCATTAAGAGTTGAGCATTGGAGCCTGGGTCATTTAGGCCAGTGGTTCTTAAGCTGTGGTTTGTGACTCTTTAGGGTCAAAAGATCCTTTCACAGGGGTCATCTAGACCATGGGAAGACACAGATGTTTACATAATGATTCATAGCAAAATTACAGTTATGAAGTAGCAACGAAAATAATATTATTGTTGGGGGTTACCACAACATGAAGAACTGCAGTAAAGGGTCCTAACATTTGGAGGTTTGGAACCGTTGCTCTAGTTGTATCTGTGGATGTAGCTTCACCTACCATGTGTTCTTTTAGCTCATGAAGGAGATCGAGAAGTATTTGGGAGAGTTGTGAAGAGACTAGCCATCTGAGAGCTAGAGCCTTCCATGCTGCTGGTGCTGGTATTGTAGCTAAGCATGCCAGAGCTGGCCATCCTCTCATTCAACACAGTCAATGCGGATGATTGTGAATATAGGGTAAAGGCAACTTCTACAGATGGCCTCCTTGCGATGGAAAAACAATACCTTTGGGTTGGAGAAATGGTTCAGTAGGTAAAGAGCTTGCCTAGAATGTATAGTACACATTTGTATTTCTAGTGCCAGAGAGGCAGAGGCAGGAGGGTGGTGCCAAGAGCTTGGTGATTTCCAGACTCAGTTAGAAACTGTCTCAAAAAGAGTGGCTGAGGCAAATATTCCCGATCAACCTCTGGCCTCCATATACATGCCCATGTGTGTGTGTACATAGGTCATTACAGACACACACACACACACACACACACACAGAGAGAGAGAGAGAGAGAGAGAGAGAGAGAGAGAGAGAGAGAGAGAAGGAAGCATAAATAACTCCTTAATTAAACAGGAAACTCTGGAGTTGTGATCCATGTAGCAGCATAGCCTGCCTTATTTATTCTAAGGCTTGAGATTGACTCCTTCTGTATTGGTTTTGCCTGATAATCATGCAGTCTATTGGGCTGTTTCTAATTTAATTATTGGATTGTGCATGATCTGTTTTGTTCAAATAATTTCTCAGCCAAAAAAAAGAAGAAAAAAAAAAGAAAGAAGAAAAAGCAGCTGAGGAGTGCGGGCATCTACCTAAAGCCTGTCTGCCTTTGCCTCCAGCCTTTTGTGTCATGTTAAATGAATCTTTTTGCTCCCGGCTTTTGTTTTTCTCTCTGTGAGCAAGAAAGAGGATAGTATTTATCTTGTAGCTTACCATTTAGGGTAATTAAGTATCAGGTGCTAGCAAAACAAACGATTGCTATCAGTTTGATAGGATCATCTGGACTGATTTCATGTACTTTGGGTTTTTCTTCTTATTTAAATTCATAAGTATATATTCAGCCTAGAAATTGTAAAAAAAAAAAAAAACTATATAAAGAAGGAAACAAAAATCATCTGTAATCCCCAACTTAGTTATAGAAATCTGTTAAAGGATTTGTTTTAATCCAGTCTTCTTGAGCATGTATACACACATATTAGAAATAATATGAAGTACACTGTCTCACAACTGCGGCGAGTCTCAAGGGTTGTGCAGTTTTAATCATTTTTTTTTTAATCTGCGTAGTATTTTTGTGTGTGGATGCAGAGCTACTCAGCTTGCTCATCTTTCTGACTCCCCATCTCCTCCTGGTATCTTTTCCACCGACTTGTCAGCTCTCTTAAATAAATGTGATGTATCTATCACTCTGAATCTTGACTCCTCTGTGGCTCTTGCTAAGCTTGGATGAGGTCAGGCTGTGCTGGGGAAAAATCTTCAGTCTGGTCTCCACTGACTCTCTCCTGTGTTATCATTTCCCATCACTGCCCGCTCACACTCCAGCCGTTCTGAGCCCCGTTCACAGTCCCTAGAGACGCGTCCTCCCTCTGACCTTTGTGGGTTTTCCTCTGTCTGGACTGTTCCTTTCTTCTGCCACCTGCCTGACTCCTGATGCCATCCAGTACCCCCACCCCCACCTCATCCCCCCAAACACTGGAAAACCTCTGCTGTCAGGTTTGTATCTCTATCACTTAAGTCGCTGCTGACCTTCCCCAATCCATTCTTCATGCCAGGATAGAGTGAAATGGCTTTGGCTTGTTTGCTAAAAAAAAATATCAATTCTGGTCATGTCTTCCAGTTCACTGTCTGAGTCTGGACATCAGACTCTCCCCAGCTCAGTCCTACTTCTACCTACCTCAGTGTCCCTCTTTTTCTTCACCCCAGGCCTGCAGGCCTTCCTGTCCCAGGCCTGAGAACCCTTGAGCTCCTGCTGTTCAAGGTTAACTCTACCATCCTGGGAGCCTCCATTGTCTCTTGCCTCTCCAGGTCCCTCCCGACTCAGGCACCCTGTTCTCTGACACCAGAGTGCTGCCTACTTCTCCTTTATGTCAGAGCCGTGGTTCTCAACCTTTCTAATGCTGTGACCTTTTACCACAGTTCCTCGTGCTGTGGTGACCCCCAATTATCTTCATTGCTACTTCATAACTGTAGTGTTGCTACTTCTATGGATTGTAGTGCAAGTGTCTGACGTGCGACCCCTGCGAGAAGGTGGAGAGCCACTGTGCTGGAGGCATTGTTTTACATCTCTTCATCCTATTATTTAAAAAATGCCAGTGCCCTTCAATGGACCCCTAACTCTTCAAGGGAGAGCTTGTGTTTGCTCACATTCAGTTTGTAGGTAGAGTGGGACTTGGGGTTCCGGGAGAGTGAAATCACCGGGTCTGTAGCTCAGGTTAGACAAGTGATTCACTAAGGTTGCAGAAGACTAGTTAAATTAGATCAGACAAAACGGATAAAGACAAGAAACATCCATTAAAGATGACCATGAATATGAAGTGCCTAGGTTCTTACAGCCCTTTTATAACTAGGATTCAGAATTACTTTTCTGTATGTCCTAAAGCGAGCATTTAATAGGACTACTTTCCATGTTTTACCCAGAATAGGGCAGCGTGGGACGGAGCACACCAGACCAGGTTCTGCTTTAGAGAAATGACAGTCTTCCTGTTATGCACTTTGTAGAACCAAAGTTGGTTTGTCTGCCTGCAAGCAAACATTGGCAGCTGACCAGTCCACTGTGGGCTTTGCTTTACTCCCCATTTGTTTTGAGTTGAGATCCCTTGTGTGTGGCTTAGGCTGGCCTTGAACTTGCTATGCAGACAACAATGACCTTGAATTTCTGATCCTCCTACCTCCACCTCCAAATGCTAGGATTACAGATGAGGACTGCCACATTCTGTTTATACAGCGCTGGGGATCGAATCCAGGGCCTTGTGCACGCTAGACAAGCAATCTACCAACTTGAGCTATATCGCCAGCCCCACTGTGGCTCTTAAATGAGCTAGGTACCAAGAGCTGCAGCCTGGAGCTTGAAGCATCCACAGAAACTGATTTCACCTCTGCACACTTGCATCTTGACAAAGGGTTGTGCTCCCAGAAACCCATAGAATCAGCTAAAGCTATGTCCACATCAGGGTGGATACTACACAGATGTATAGCCACTGGCCAGAATTGCCTCTGAGTACTGTGTTGAATCTCAGCAGGACGTCATCTGATGCTCAGACTGGAAAACTCAGCTACTTCTGAGCCCCGAGGGAGAAACAAGAGGCAAGGGCTTCATTCCTTGCACTGGGCTCTTGTGCTCAGGTAGAAGGCATGAGACCTGTGGGATGCCCTAGAACACTGGCCGTCCAGCCCCGGGCTTTGAAAAACAAACAGATTCAAATCAGAAATCATCTGGTAACAGAATAATCCATAAAGGATGTTGCCAGAGAGATTTGAAGAAAAAAAAAAGTCCTTAGAATTTTCTTAAATTAGGTTTTTCTTTTAATTACCTACTTATCCTTCAGAAACTTGGAGCGCTCCCATTCCTTATCAACATATTCCTTGTCAATTATGCACAGGCTCAGGCTTATGGTGCCGAGGGTGATGCTTAAGTTCGGAGGCAGCTGGAAATGTTTCCCCCTGGGTGGAGGGGCTGAGAGGAATGCTGATGTGCTGAGCAGACTGGCTGCCTAGGAGAGCCAAGGAGCAAGGCGCCTGGGGGCAGGGAGCCAAGCTGATGGGGCTGGTGCCCAGGCTGGGGAGTGTGTGAGAGTGTGTGTGGGGGAAGGGGGGCAGAGCCGTTGGTGACAGGGAGGATGGGCGGAGTGGGGGAGGGGGGAGGGGAGAAAGGGGTGGGGGCTGAGTGCTAACCTTTTGACTTTTGTGATCCAGATGAACTGTATTTCCTGGCTGGTTCTTAATATCTTTTCTTTCAAATAGCTAATGTAAGGATGCTAAGCAAAACTGCTTATTGGTACATTTTACCCTCCTTGCTTGATTGGCTACATCATGCTGCTTGACGGAAGATTAATGCTGGAAACATTGTGTGGGCACGCTCTGATGAGATGTGGGGGGACGGCAGTGGTGCGTGTGTGGTGCGCGTACGAGATGCAATGTGTAGGGTGAGGTACCGGTCCACATTATTTCCCAGAAATCTTATCCCCTGTCCTCTCCTTGTCCTTGATTAGGCAACGTGTATGCCTTTGTTGGGACTAGATGTGATAGGGACAGGTGGTAAACACAAAGGAAACTGCAGTTCCCCTTCATGCCGGCATTGGACCTGAGCCACAAGTCCGTTTAAGCTCAAGTGCTTGGCTGTATGGATTGCTTGAACTGTGTGGATAGGTGAGGAGAGTATCGAATGAGAATCCAGTTTGAGAGTGTACAGGCTGTGGGATAGGTTTTCTACCCCCCTGCAAACAGGGATTCCCCATATGGACATTTCAGCTTCACTTGGTCAAACTGTGAGGTTTCCCCTTGCTGTTGCCACACTGAGGTTAGAATACGCTCAGCTCCAGCACCCCATGCCCTCACTCTGATGAGTTTGTGCGCATCTGGCTCTCTGGAAGACCTCCCTAGAAGTCCTTCCCCTCATCCACTTCCCACATCTCTTCCCTTCCTGGTTGTTTCTGCATCTCTCGGTTTCATTTGTCTCAGGCCCAGTCAGGTGCTCTGCCTTCAGGGAAAGATGTCTTTACACGGTGGTTTCAATGAACTCATTTTAATTCCTGCTTAGGCTTGGAGGAGGACAGCCCGAGTCCGTCAGCGTGTAGCAAAATGGGACGGGAGTGTAGACAGATATGATAAAAGCCAAGCTGACCTCGGTGCAGGCCTGCCCGCTCTGCCCTTCTCTACTTAGAAGAATTAGCTGGGCAAGATGAGGCGTGATCATGGTCAGATAGCCAAGAGGAGGCTGATGAAAGGGATTGCTCGCTATCTTCACTTGATCTTCACTGAAAGGCTAACTTTAGGGAGCCAGTAGGCAGGCTGTTTAACTTCTTCAAGCCTCAGTGTCTTCCTTAAAACAGAGATAATAAGAAAGCCAGCCACACAGGGATTGGAGTAAAGCTGTATGCACGGAGCTTGCCGTAAAAATTCTAACCATTGCTGTTTGGGTCGCCATAAACAGCCCTCCTTAGTGCCCCAGGCTTTATCTCTTTACTGTGAGAGGGGTAGACTCTCTGCCACAGGGAAGTAACGGAGCGCGGAGCAGAGCATGTCACGCTCTGGAATGAGTAAAAGCATGGTTGCCGTTTCCCTATACTCTTGCAACCAAGCGTCCGGGTGGGCTCAGAAGTGGCCTTATCCGGCGGCAGGCTGGTGTAGTGGCTTCTAGACATGTGCGGAGGAGCTGTTTGGAAGAAACACAACACATAGGAAGTAGTGACGAGGGCAGAGGGCAGCCAAAGCCAGAGGGTTCTGTCTGTGATGGCCACTTCCTGCTGCTGCCACTGACGGCTTCAGGATTCGGCTTCTTCCAGCAGGTTCTTGCTGTTGAAGGTAAGGAATCCAGCCTTCCCTCATGGTGAAGGACCCCTGCTAAGATAGTATTATCCCTTTGCTTCCGTTCTTCTGCTATCTGTAAGGCCATCTATCTACGAGAGAGTTGGCTGAAGAGGTAAAAGTCCAGGTATTAGTTTTATACTTAACTATTGCTTAGAAAAAGTTGGAAATATTGTTTGAAATCAATGTATATGTGATTTTTAAAAATTGATTTCAACAATCCATTAAAACCCAAGAGTACAATTCTGTCGATGATAAAACCGCTATACAATAAACCCTCTTTTTAAAAAAAATAGTTTAATGGACTCCTAATACATATTTATAGGACGCAGTGTGACATTTCAGCACAGACATACAATGTGTGCTAATCAATACTAACAGTCGCTTCCTCATGTTAGGGACATTAACCATCCTCTCCATCAGCTACTTTAATTTAAAAATAATTAATTGTTGTTAACCATGGTTATCCTACTGCGTGCTAGAATATTTGAAGGCATTTATTCTCCCCACACTATGGATTATGCTTGTTCTATCTTGTTTTCCTGCACATCCTTTGATGTGTGTGTGTGTGTGTGTGTGTATGTGTGTGTGTGTGTGTGTGTGTGTGTGTGCATACATGCCCATGTGGATTGACCAGAGGCATGTTCTCCACATTATTCTTTGAGATAGGGTCTCTCACTGAACCTGGAGTGTACGGATTGGCTAGACTGGCTAGCTCTTCAGACACTGGGAGCATCATGTCTCTGCCTCCCAGCCACGGGATGACCGGTGCGCACGGCCAAGCCTGCTTTTGTTATTGTTTGCTTGTTTGTTTGTTTGTTGTGAGTTCTGGGGACTGAACCCAGGACCTTGTGTTTTCTTGGGCAGTACTTTATCTCCTGAGCTCTTTCTTATCCCTGTTTGATGGACTTTCTTTAAAGGCCAGCTTTAAGTGGACTCCTAGTTTCCGTGTATCTTGGTGTGTCTGTGATGCAAGCATCATAAATCTCAGTCCATCTGGTGGTGAAAGGGACAAGAGAACCTTGTCCACTGTAACAAATACTGATAAATTATCTTTCTAATGTGAATACAGTGATTGCCCTTGACTGCATTTTCATAAATAAGACATACCGAGGGTCTTTTCCTAATCTCCATAAGCAGTAGTAATTAGTCAATTCGGCTCGATCCAGGGTTTATTCTATAAAGCAAGCGAACTTCAAAAAAATATAGGTCGATTAGAAGGAAGCTGTCTAGACACACAGAAAGAAGCAGCAGCATGCAGCTCAGGATGCCTTTCTGTAGAACACTGCCACCTGGTCTAACACAGGTAGCCTTTTCTAAGTGGTTCTTCTTCGTTTATGTGGGAGGTTACTAAAGCCATGAGGTTTATCACTCACCCTGGGGTGGGAATTCTTGTTCTCCTACTGGCTCCTTCTCTTCCTCCCCATTCCTGGTTCTCTCTTAGTTTCACTCCATTAACTTTTAGTCTTTGTGGTGCCATATTCTAGAGTCGGGAAGTAAAGGGCACCAGCAAAATAAATGTTTGTGGAATTAATGAGTACGTGACAGAGTGAAGAAAACGCGGTGCAATGATTAACTTCTGAATACCAGTGGGTATGATTGACGTAGGAGCAGGAAGGAGGATGGTGATTTTCACGGGGATATGAGAGGGGTGGGTAGGAAAGTTTTGTTTAATAAGGAGAACTGCAGTTTGTAAGCCGAGGAAGGTATGGTGGGAATGACCACAGGGCAACATGAATGTTCTCAGCACTAGTGAATGGTGTATATGTAAAAGTCACCAAGACAAGAGTAGCATCAATGAGATGGCTGAATCAGAGATTCCCACCACTCACTACCGGTAAGTCCTGGCCACAAATACCTTTGTTGTAAACCAGAAGATCAGTATCCTGATAGACGAAGAGGCATTTCTCTAGGGAAATAAGTTGGAGTTTGTTAGCAAAGGCCTGAGTTTGTGCACTTTAAAAACGGTCAACAATCCTAGGAGAATAACCTTAAGAGGAAAATCAGTAGAAGGATCAGAGGATTCCACAGGAAGGTCAGAAGGATTTTGGAGTCTTGTTGGTGGTGACAACGACCATTCTCTGAAGCCAATCTGTAAAGGTAAAGAGGGGTTGGGCGCTAGATATACATGAAAAAATGTAAACGCAATCCTGTAAAAGGAACCAAATAAATATCCAGGAGCTAATCCTAGTTGGATGGAGATTGCTAAATTACCTGACAAAAAATTCACACAAGCGTCACAACGAAGCGCCACAAAACAAATGCTGCCCAGAACGACGAGCTTAACGAGGTCACAACGAGGTCACAACGCATAGACAGAGCCAAACTCTGGAGCTGAACAACAGGATGACAGAGCACAGGCACTGCAGGCAAGACAACCACAGGCATAAAACAGTAAGAGTAACACAATGTTTAAAAGCAACAGGGAAGTTCCACGGACAGCTCTACTGTAGTCGGGTCATTCACAAGAATGTGGTCATTCATAAGCATGCGTGCCATTTGAATTACAGCCAGGGGAACATAAATAAAAAGGGAAGGCTGGAAAGTAGAGGGCATGATTATGGTGCAAGGAGTTCCATCAAATGGAACAACATTTGCACCGTAAAACCCCAGGAAGCAAACAAACAGAGAAGGAAGGAAAAACCTTATTTCAAGAAACAATGACAGGGTCTAGAGAGTGGGGTCAGCAGTTAAGAGCACTGGCTGTTCTTCCTGAGGACCCAGGTTCAATTCCCAGCACCCACATGGTGGCACACAATTATCTGTAACTCCAGTGCTAGGGAAGCTGATGTCCTCTTCTGTCCCCTTTGCAGGCACCAGGCACACAAGTGGTGCACAGGCATGCATGCGGGCAAGACAACCGTACACATAAAGTAACAATGTGCATGCCCTACTTCTATCAGATAAAATAATCTTTAGTGAAAAAAAAATCACAAGAAATAGGAAGGGTATTGACTGATGATAGAAGAGTTAGTTTAGCAAGAAGACCTAACAATTAAAAATAATCTCTCTCTCCCCCCACCCTATCACTCACACACAGGCACACAGGCACGCACGCACACATGCACACATACACACGTGCCTAGTATTGAAGTGTCTGACTCTATAAAGCAAATGTCAGTGGCACTGAAGGAAGAGATGGGTAGCTACTCAGTGATAGTAGGCGACTTGCATGCAGCACTTTCAACAGGAAGCAGATCACTTAGACAGGAAATCAATGAGGCAGCAGCAGGTTTGAACAACACTATAGACCAAATGGACCTAACAGACAGATATGGACCTTGTAATCCTACGGGAGCAGACTCGGCATTCTTCCCTTCTCCCGGGAGACGTGCTTCAGAGCAGATGACATGATCAGCTACAAAACACGTCTTAGGACAAGGTTGTGATGATAGTGTCTTCTGTAACTACAGTACTATGAAATGAGACATCTATAGTGGAGGTAAAACGGAAAAATCTGCCCCCCAATATGTTTTAGAGTAGACATTCAATATATAAAAAACAATGTATTTATGCTACAACTCAACCATTTATAACAGAAAAAAAAGAGAAACGATCCCATTTACAATTGCGTTAAAAAGAATAAAATAGTAAATTTAACCAAAGAATTAAAGCATCTGTACACTAAAAATTGTGAAACATCAACAAAATAGAAAAACACAAATAAAATGGGAGCATGTCCCACACTCATGGATTAGGAGATTAGGTTTTTTCAGTGGCTTTTAGACCTGCCTACCTGCCAATGCTCCAGCAGTTTCTCCAGGACTAGAAAGACATTCTTACATTGACTTGGGACCACAAAGGACTCTAAAATACAAAGATGGACTGCATCACACTTCTTGATTTCAAGTTATATTATAAAGCTGTATTAAACAGACCATGTGGTCCTAGCATCAAGACAGGCTGACAGATCAGTGGGGCAGAATAAAGAACCCACAGGTAAATAGATACAATATGTACAACAGATTTTGTGCACAAGGCTGCCAAGATTGTGAATAGGGAAAAGATGTCCATTTTTGGATAAATATTGTAGAAAACCTGGATGTCTATATGTGAAAGAATAAAATATAAAAATACCTTTATTGTATTAAAAGAATCAACGCAAATTGGCATAAAGACTTAGGACCTCCCCAGCACTCGGGAGGCAGAGGCAGGCAGATTTCTGAGTTTGAGGCCAGCCTGGTCTACAAAGTGAGTTCCAGGACAGCTAAGGCTACACAGAGAAACCCGGTCTTGAAAAACCAAAAAAAAAAAAAAAAAAAAAAAGAAAAAAAAAAAAGAGTTAGGATCTCAAAACTGTGGGGCTGGACAGTTGACTCAGTGGTTAAGAGCCCTTGCTGCTCTTGCAGAGGACCTGGGATTGGTTCCCAGCACCCACATGCTAACTAACAACCTTCTGGAACTCCAGTTTAAAGGGATCTGTCTCCATCTTCAGGCCTCAGTGGGCTCTGCATGAATGGGGTGCCCACACATACATTCAGACAGACAAGTCATACAACGAAACAAAACAGAATAAGAAAAGATCTCAAACCGCACAATGCTGGAAGGAAATAAGAGTTTTTCTTAGTGTCAGTTTGTGCAATGGTTTTCCAGATGTGAAGCCAAAATCACAGGTGATGGGGGCAAAGGTAAAAGAGCCAGGGTGAGCAAAGGGAACACCTTCTATCAGCACAGGGAACCAGTCAGCACAGGGAAACACCCAGCAAGGGAGAGAGCACTTCCAGATAAGATGCCTGAAGAGGTTAATATGCGAAATGTATAAGGAATTGTAAAATTCAATGGCAGGCAAACAATGCTGTATAAATGGTAAGTGTGTGTATGCAAATGTGATTAACTTGGCTCATCAAGCACTGGGAGATCACGTGGTGGAGTGGAAACCAAGAGATTGCATCGTGCCATGCTGCTTAGGGTGGCATTTAAAACTAAGAGACATCTTAGAGAATGGTACACAGAAGAGGGATCACTGGGGCACCACACTCAATGGAAAAGGAAGTGGATGCCTCACAAAAGGAAACCACAGAGAGTCCTCCAGATTTAGCGCCACCCGGCTTTATTTTATCGATAAGACCTTGAGATTGATCATTGCTTTCTCACATTCTTTGCAGCGTTGCTCAGGATAGCTGTGGTAGATAGGCAGTGTGAATATCCAGCAAATGACTGAATGAGGAATGTGATCGTGACTTAGCTCCCAAAGAGAAGGAAATCCTGCCGTTTTCCAAAACACCAAGATCCTGTCTCACATGCTAAGCCAGGACAGTACAACCCGGGGTTACACAAGATCCCCCTTCTAAGTGGAACCCAAAGTAACCAAACTCAGAGAAACAGAAAGTAGAGCGTGGCTCTGGGAGCTGGTAGCGGGCGGAATGAGCAAGGTGACTGAAGGGCAGAATGTTATAGTGTAAATAGGATAGATGACACGTTCACCATAAAATTGAGTCTTAACAGAATTAAGACTTAGCTTGCAAGACCAAAACCACAGGTCACATGGGCAGAAATGAAAACTAGTGGGGCCAAGCAAAGTAAACGCCTTCTGTTGACAAAGGAAAACAGACAACACAGGGTAACCTATAGACAGGACAGAGCGTGGAAATGAAATTTTGTTGTCTTTTCGTAACTACAATGACACGAAGCTAGAAATCAATAGCAGGAGGAAAATGGAAAACTTGCCAAAAAATATTTTAGATAGAAAATCCACATATAAAAATCAATTGGAGTTCTCTATACTAACTACAAACCGCCTAGAACAGGAAACAATCCCACTTACAGCTGCATCAAAAAAGAATAAGTTACTTATTACGTGCAGTGAATAGGTTTCTGGGATGTGTCCAGCCCAGGCACTGGGAACCAGTACTGTATTGTATACTGTATTGTGAGGAGGTAGATCCTAAATGTTTCAACACACACACAAGCACACAAAGACACACACACACACACACACACACTTACTCCAGGTAACGGTGGGTGAGTTTTTATGAATATGTTAAATGGCTTGGTTATGGTAATTTCACAATTGTATATGCATGTCAAAACATCAAGTTATATATCTTAAATATGTTCAGTGAAGCAATGAAGATAGTGAATTTTATGCTACAGTATTTTACCACAGTAAGCAAGCTGTCGGGGAAACCGAGCATTGCTACTTGGCCACTTGTTTTCTCTTAAACACTGAGGTGAGAATGAAATCTTTACAACTACCGCAGTCCCTGGCTCACACCCTGCTGGTCCTTCTAAAGAGAGCCCTTTACCAGACACGGGCCATTGGCTCATTCTGTCCTAAGGATAATTCTGGGACTGTTTCACAAATGGGGAAATACATGCTTGAGTGTTTGGATTGGTTGTGCAAAACTAATGTTTGGCTTACATACATGCTGCTGCTTACACACACATTTTGAATGCACTCACAGGCTCTTTCCAGTATTTTTGAGCATAAAGTTGCAACCTTGCAGTTTTTTTTTTAAATCACTGATATTGAAAGAACCATGCTGGAGAAGGAAGAATGCAAAGATTTTCTCAAACCATGGTGCCTTTCTCAGTACAGGACAGTGGTTCTCAACCTTCCTAATGCTGTGACCCTCGTGCCGTGCTAACCCTGACCATAAAATCATTTCATGGCTGCTTCATAACTGTAATTTTGCTACTGTTATGAATTGTAATATAAATATCTGGTATACAATTCCTAAAGGGGTGGCAACCCACAGGTTGAGAATCATTGGTTCAGGCAGTTGTACATTCAGGTAGGGCATCAGTAACACTGTTGAACCCAAGCACGGTTCAGATAGTTCTGTTCTGACATTGTTGACCTGCCTGAGGTCTGTGTGTTGTGACCATAACACGAGTGGCCAGTTGTGACCACTGGCCTGTCCTTACCATGGATGGTGTGTTTCCTGGGGAAGGAGGATGCCCCAGTGTGTTTGGGCTGCACATCTCCTAAGCTACTGGCTGTTTTTAGTTCTACCTGAGTCTCGGGGAAGGAGCTGGAGGGTGTGAGGTGGTTCTGGTCAGCTCTGCCTTCTCAGGAAAGATGTCCTCTTTCATGAGCTGGGCGAGAAGGGAAAGACTGGTGTGGTCTGTGTTCTCTTGCCTCCTGCTAGCAGAGGAGGAGAAGGAGAAGCCAGGGCTGGGAAGAACACTAGGTAGGGCTGAAGTCTTTCCTAATCAGACTCTTAAGCCTTCAATCCTATATGCCAGCCAAGTCCCTCACTATGCTGTGATGGTTCTGAGAAACTGGGGATTTCTGGCATTTTGTTGCCTTTTTTCTGGTGTATTTTTATTGCTGTTGTTTGTTTGTTTGTTTGTTTGTTTTTGATAGGATGGCACTGTGTAGCCCTGGCTGGTCTAGAAACCCCCAGACTGGCCTTGAACTCAGATTCTAGAATTAAAGGCCTAGGCCACCCCACCCAGCTCTCTTCTGTTACTTTTACTGTAGACACAATGCAACACAATGCTAAAGAAGCATTAGACCCGAATGCCCTATGCCAGTGGTCAACTGCCACCCCAACCTGAAGGACACCCTCCACTTTTGCACAGGGCTATCCTTGTTTGGGCACTTAATTCTAAACGGTCCAGCACTGTGCACCTCTCACCTCTCGCTGCAGTGATGACTGTCAGCCACACAGGATGCTGAGCACCTGAACCAAAACTCCTCTAAAAGAGAGAGAGAGAGCGAGAGCGAGAGCAAGAGAGAGAGAGAGAGAGAGAGAGAGAGAGAGAGAGAGAGAGAGAGACTTCCTGACCGAAGAATACATCAAAATGGCATTAAGAAGTTTCAAAGTGTCGATTATATGTTTAAAATATTAAATGGGAATATACTTCAGTTGGTAGATATGTTCCTAACATTCACAAAGCTCCAGGCTTGATCCCCCTCCACATAGAACTAGACACGGTCTTGTGTGCCTGTCGTCCCACCCAGCACTTGGGAGGTGAAAACAGGAGAGTCAGGAGTTCTGTCCATCCTTGGGCTATATGAGATTCTGTATTAAAAAAATAAAAAAAAGCAAAATTGTGGCTGAAGAGATGGATGAGCGGTTAAGAACATTGACTTTTCAGTTCCCAGCACCCACGTGGCAGCTCACAACTGCCTGCAACTCCAGTTCCAGGGGGTCTGATGCCCTCACACAGACACACATGCAGCTCAAACACCAATACACCTCAAATAGAAATAAACAAATTACACACAGAAGATCAAAATGCTATGCTTATATGTCTATACATAACAATAAAGTCAATTCCCCTGTTTACTTTTTAATATGACTCTTAGGAAGTTTGGAATTGTGTAGCACGTGGCATCTCTTCCCTCTGGACAATCCTACTCATATTTACCCCTTCAGCTTGCGTATCCTCCTTTCAGTACGTAGACTGGACGGGTTTGCCCTCGGAAGGTGCTTGCAGCTGGCCAAGGCTCTTCTAGTCAGTAGAAGCTGCCCAGTTTACTGCACTTGGCTTATTCAATTCAAGTCAGCTCTTGATAAAGGGAGCGACAAGGGGACATTTCTTTCATCTGCTTAACACCTGCTTCCCTCTGAGATGAAGTCTCTCTGACAAGAACATAGCCGCTGCCCTGACCTGTAACCCTAGGGCCGATCTCCCCCTTTAAACTGGGGTGTGTGCTGGCAGAGCTTTAAAGAAACAAAGAGTCCTTTACTTTCTGCCCATGGGCCACTTATGGAATTCCAAGTGACCCTTAAGTGTTTTAGGAAGAGTGCATACTGTCGTGACCTGCCATCGAGAGGCTCTCAAGTGTCGGAGGCCTTGCTGTTATTTTACCCTTTCCAGACTTATCTGAGAGATGCCGCGCTCTGACAAAGAAGCCATAGCGTCTGCTTATAAGGGAGTTGAGTCATGAGCGGAGAGGGTGACTCTCTGACCCACCAGAAAAGACCAAAGTCAGAACTCGGCAACCAAGGCATGAGCTCAAGAAGACAGAACTGAGTTTGGGAAGAATTGAAGGCAAGCACCGTAGGAATAGGAGGGTCATGGAAACAGGCACAGCACTGCCATGGAATACTTTTAAGGACAGAAGTGGCCTCTGGGAATTATTCTCAGGGTCAGTAAGGTAGGGCTACAGAGATTCCAGTCAATGGGAAGCCATTCACACGTTCTCACGGTGTGATATGATACACAGAAACCCTAATATCATGCACTGAGGGAGTATGAGATCTCTCTCTCTCTCTCTCTCTCTCTCTCTCTCTCTCTCTCTCTCTCTCTCAGTTGTCAAAATTGGAAAGTTGGCATATTGGCCGAACACTAAAGCTATGTAATAAATAAGTACATAATGCTTATATGTGCCAAGCACTTTATTTTTAAATAAATGCATCTATTATGGCAAGTAAAACTCTCACAGCCACTAATTTAAATCCCACGTAAGCTGGGAATAGTGGCACATAACTGTAATCCTAGCACTTGGAAGGCAGAGGCCAGCCTGGTCTAACAGCAAGCTCCAGGCCAACCAGGCCTATGTAAAGAGATCCTCTCTCAAAATGAGAGTTGTAAAAAATATAGTGGGGGCAGGAGAGATGGCCCCATACTGCTCTTCCAGAGAATCCAGAACCCAGAACCCAGGCCATGGCTCACCACACCAGTAACTGAAGTTCCAGGATATCTGGTTCCCCCTTCTGGCCTTCCTGGGCAGTAGACACATAGTGCACATACATTTGTGTAGGCAACACAATCATACACATAAATAAAAGCACACAAATCTTAAAAAAAGTAAAAAGCAATATAACATGATACTGCAAAATACAGGAAGATGACTTCAAATTACATTTAACTTATTTTTTAAAGGAAGGATTTTATGTGTATGTGTCTTGCCTATATGTTTCTCTGTATTCCATGTGTGTGCCTGGTGCTCTCAGAGACCAAAAGAGGCTACTAGATCGTTTGGAAGTGGTTTTATACATGACTATGTGTCACCACATGGGTGCTTGGAATCAAACCCAGGTTCTCTGTAAAAGCAGCCCGTGTTTTTAGCCACCGAACCTATCTCTGAGCCCATCTCTCCAGACCTCTCAGGGATTACTGAGGCCCCAGACACCGTACGTGATCACAAAGCAGATTAGACCAGCGGTGGCACACATGTGGCCTGCTGTCTGAGAGAAGAGTGATATCGACGTTAGTTGGCAATCTCTGCAGGAGCCCAGTGCTGGGAGTCTTGCACAGAAGACAGGAGTGGACAGGCAAGAGGGACCAGTGGTTGGATCACTGCCCCGGGCAACTGTTGCATGGTTCTGTTTATCCCTTTGTACACATGAGCTAATCTGCGATGGCCATTTAGGGTCCAGCCTCCTGGTATGGGGCAGTGGTTCTGTCTAATGAATGTGAGCATTTGCCAAGAGATGACTCACAGTCCAGCATTGAGGTTTATAAAGGGCTAAGCCCTTCACAATAACCCTACAGAGTCTATGCCATCAGACCTCTGCTTTTATAAGAGAGGGAACTCAGGCGCAGGTTAAAGGATTTGCTAAGTTTACACAGCTGTAATTCAAACCCACGTCCTGTCTCTCTGCCCAGGTTCGAAGCCTGAATGACGTCTCAGTGTTGAATTACTGTGAGTTTTGTAGTATCTCATACTTGCTATGTCTCTCCCTTATTTAACCTCCCCGTGTGTCCCCGCGACTCACTAGCTGTGGGGCTAGTTCACTATTGTCAGCAGTAGAAACAGCAACGATTCACCAGACCAAAGGCTCCATTCCTCATCCAGTAGGATGTATTTATTTATATATCTTATTCTATGGTTTTTTAGCATCCTTAAAGTGGCTTTACTTGGCCCTGTAAGAAGCTAATTATTCACCAAATATAGACCACGGCTTGTTCTTTTCAGCCCCCTGCATGCTTTTTCCCCTCATTGTGCGATGCCATCTGGTGCTATGAGCTCATGCTTTCTGTGCTCCTTTGCAGAGCGCCAGATTCGTCCTTTCTGAGCCCAGAAAGCAAGGTTGATTTCAGAGTTTGCTTGTGTGGCTTTGAGAGCACTGGGGTCTAACGCCTCCTAGTGGATTTTGCCGGTATCACTCCTTACCATCACCACAGGGAATTCATGCTCACCCATGTAGACTGTCCGTCCATGTCTTTCTTTCTGAGTCAATAGCTTTGGTGAGCCACCCAGCACCAGCAGGTCTTTTTCTGTGTCGTTTTTATTGGCTTAATGCTTGGGATGTGGGAAGCCAAACCCTGATAATTACACTTTCCTCTTCAAATCTGTCTCACTTTGTGCTGTGGCGGTAGAACACGTATTAAAGAGAAGGAGATCGGAAGTCTTGTGGCTGGCCTCGGATCCGTCCTTCACACACTCTTTCTCCAAAGTCCGGAGTCTCTCTGATCATTTTTTCCCCAGGAGTGGAGCACTGGGAACATAGGACATTTTCTTGTATACCGAGCTTAGGATATCAGAGCTTCCCCACCAGACCTCTGATCTTTGAGACTTTTGAGTGCTGCTCGTCAGATCTGCTCCCTCTCTTTCCACCTTCTGATGCTCGATCAGCGTCCTTGGCAATTAGACTAAGATCCAAGGGATATGAAGTGTGTCTGGTGATGTCTGCGCTGCTAGCCTCGGGTCTCACTCCAGCAGAGCACCGGCCAGGCGATTGCCCTCTTCCTGTAGCCCTGCCTCCTGGGGGACTGCGTGGTACTATGAAGGCACAGAGGAGAGAATCAGTCCCAGGGATGTTTAGAGTAGTTTAAGGGAGCACACAGTGTCTTAAGTGCAGAAGTCGTTCTAGGCAAACCATCTCTGAGTCTGAGAAAGCTGGTTTTTGTTTTGTTTTCCCAATTCCGTACCTCTTCACCAGCATGAGGCAGCTTCTAAGAGATGCAGGTGGGGAAGCCATGGAGTCAGCCATGTAGCTGGTCTAATCCCCAAATGAAATGTATCGACAGGTGTGGAAAATGGAGACAGACACAGCCCTCTGCCAGGAAGCAGCTTTGTTTCCAAAAGTGCTCACGTTGGTACTGAATTGGAAAAAAAATCGATTTTTCATATCGAATTGACCGTTTTACTTTAGAATAGCAATAACTGTAGAAATCTGTAGAATTAGCACCAGTTTCTAAAAGTTAAAGAATTCAGTTTGTCTAACCACACACACATTAAGACTTGCTTATGTCGTTGTACTGTGGCCTAGGCTAATTCCTCAACCTCTGAACTTCAGACATTTTTTGTTTAGTGGAATAATTATTCCTGGGGTCGTTGGTGAATGTCAATTGGATTACTTTTATATGTGTATGTGTGTGGTGTATTGGTATATCTCTATCTCCCCTTGTGGAGGAACAAGTATATGTGGATGCGGGTAGAAACCAGGGCTTGATGTTGGCCATCCACATAAATTACTCTGCATCTGAGATACTGAGGCAGAGCACCATACTTGAACGTGCCTGTTCCAACAGATCAGCTAGTCAGCTTGCTCTGGGGACCTTCTCTCTCTCTGGGCTTCTCCTGGGACTAGGATGGGCTGCCACGCCCAGCCAGTATTTATGTAGGTGTTGAGGATCTGAACTCCAGCCATCATGCTGATGGGGCAAGCCCTTGGCCTGCTGAGCCGTTTCCCCATCCCTCACGGAGGTTTTGTTAGATAATTTTTATGTGTAATTGGGATGATCAGGTCATCTCTGTCTTCTGGTCCATACATGGTATTCTGCATAAACTGAACTTTGTCTAGTGAACCCATTTGTATTCCCGACATGTGTCTCATCTGGTCATGGTGCATGGCTTTTTACATGTTGCTGAGTTCAGATTGCTAGTATTGGGAACAGTTTTTGCATAGAAAATATCAAAGAAAGTGGCATATTTTCCTGGAGTTGTGTAAGAGGACACAATTTTGATCTGCAGAACCCATGATATTTTTTGTTTGTCTGTTTGTTTTTTTAAAGGACCAGGGCAGGGGCGGGGAGTCGGGGGGAGATTGAGATCCAAGCTGGATGGGATGGTAAAGGTTATGCTCCCAGCACTTGGAAACTGGGAACAGGTTCATCTCTAAAGACTTACTGACTGGTCAGACTACCTAGTCTATTAGTGAGTTCCAGGCCAGTGAGAGGTCCTGTCTCAAAGAGAGAGAGAGAGAGAGAGAGAGAGAGAGAGAGAGAGAGAGAGAGAGAGAGAGAGAGAGGAAGAAAGAAAAAAGAGTGTGGGTGGGTAAAAATGGCAGAGAGACCTGAGGACTGACACCCAAGGCACAAACACAAGATATTATATAGTTTTCTTTCTTGTGATGTCTTGATTTCAGATCCAGTTGGGAAGTGTTTCCTCCACTTCTGTTTGGTTTTTGAAGAGTCAGAGGGAGTGCTGATTCTTGTTTAAACATTTGGTAAAACTCATCAGCCAAGTCTTGGGCTTTACCTCACAGGGCTGGTCTCACTAAGCTAATTACTAACTCCATCCCTTATCTTGTTATAGATACAGTCAGAATAGCTCACCTATTGCCTTGAGTTAGCCTTTGAGTTTGTGTCTTCCTAGGATATTTTATGTCCTATTTAATATTAGTTAGTGTTTGGCAGGTTTGCCAAGTATTTATTTCTATAAGATTAATCTCCTTTTGCTTTATGATTTTTTTTTAAATCCACTTTGTCTTTTTACTTTTTGGGAGTTTGCCTATCCACTAGAAATTAATTGGCATCTGTGAGTATTCTCTAGTTAACAGCTGCTGCAGTTAAAGGGCTACAACACACACACACACACACACACACACACACACACACACACACACACACACACTGTTTCTAAGGTCAGTTTAATGAGATGCATTTATCCAGACAACTGGCCAAGATGACTGACCCAGAGAAGTATGTTTTGTTTGTTGCTGAGTTTTAAGAGACGGTAGATGCTGTTCATAGAATTCGGAAGACTAGAAGGGAAGAATAGACACCAAGGCCAGTCAATAGGAGCACTGGGTACAGAGGATGAGGGGTGCACACGACCCCATGGCTACACATAGCGGTATCATATATGGGACCAGCTATGCCACCAGCTGAGGGGAAGAAAAAAAATCATAGTTCAAGTCAGTGATATTAAGGGATGACACAGCCTCTTGGAAGACTAAGTAAACTTATGTTCATCAATTATAATTACTTCCTAAACCACCGTGTCAAAGTTGTCTAAGGAAAAAATGTCTTCTAGCTTCCAAATAACACATACACTAATGAATTTTTGGGAAAAACTTAATTGAGAGTTTGAAACTAGATTAAATTCAAACAGGGTGTTCAGGCATCCATTTAGAATTCTAAGCTGGTTTTCTTCAACCGTTTGTACATTTGAGCACATCTACCCCCTCCCTCAATAGTTATGTGCTTAAGTCATATGAACTCAGTGTTGAAAAGCATTTAGTGATTATACATATATATATATAAATGCATATAAAATGGAATGTGATTTTAAAACTCTATTCCAAGCTTTTGGTTTTCGCTGCCATGAGTCGCCTCTGTTAATGACAGTAATCATGAGATTCCCTGCTCCTTCCCCATTCAACCTGGTTTAGGATAAATTATTCTGCCTTGGGCTCCAGAATTCTATTACAAATGAAGAGGCTAGTAAATCTCATTTCTTCTTTTTTTTCCAAGGTATTGCACAGCGATGCACAGCAATCAAGTACCACTTTTCTCAGCCAATCCGCTTAAGAAACATTCCTTTCAATTTAACCAAGACAATCCAGCAAGATGAATGGCACCTGCTTCGTAAGTATTCCTGGGAAAGAATTAGACAAAGATTCCACACCACTCGCTTGCGTTTGGATAGGAAAGTGTTTATCTTATGCACCCTCTGGGCTCAAGTGAACTGGGTCAGACACCCCAGGCATCCATTTGCTAATCTGTAAACACCGCGTGTTTATAATTCAAGTGTGAGAAAAACCAGGCGTTAAAGTACATGACCGGACCAAGTGGCCGTCTACCCAAGTAGCAATGTTAACTAACTTCAGGTAACGGAACTTTGGGTTGTTTTCGGTTTTGTTTTTGTAAGTTTAATTTTTAATTATGTGTATTGTGAGGGGAATTTATGCAGTAGAGTTCAGGTGCCCTTAGAGGTCAGAAGTACCTCTAGATGTCCCTGAAGCTGGTGTGACAAGTGGTTGAGAGCCACCCAACCTGGGTCCTGGGAACCAAGTTCAGATAAACAGAAGCAGTGTTTGTGCTTTAAGCCATCTTCCTCTTCCTAACCCATCCCAATCTCTTTTTAAAAACAAAGTTAGCAGGTATACGGACTTGACCTCAACACTATTCCTTAGTTGCTCTCATTTTTGCTTTTCTTATATAACATTTATTTTAGCTGCCGTGTTTAGCTCAGATCATTGCATCTTTGCTGAAATATCTTTGTGAGTATATGACATAGCTTTCTCAGAGGTAAGAGAGAGTTCCTTTCCTCGGCATCTTCGTGGAAAGAACCGCTCCTTTTCACTGTCAAGGAAATGCGAAAGTCTGGATAAAATCGGACAGCTCAAAACTATAAAGGGTGGCTATTTACCTGGAGAGGCTTACTTCAAGCTGTCTCGTGGCAAGTGGCATGTGACAGCAGAACAAGACACCATGTTCTTTCCAGTGTGACCCAGAGTCAGAAGTCAGCATTGCCGTCTTTTCCAGAGTGCAAGCAGCAAAGAGTTCTGTGGTCGTGGTTTGGGGTGGAGAAAGCCACTGTGGATACTGTCTTGTTCTTTGAGTAAATCACCACGTGGAATAAAGGGCTGTCTCGATTCTCACTACAAACGTGGAGGCTCATACATCATCAAGGTGGCATCTCATATGAATATTGATGACTACGTTAGGATTTAGAAAGTCACTGAATAAGTACTGGGTAGTGATGGTGCACACCTTTAAATCCAGCGGAGGCAGAAGGATCTCTGTTCAAGTTTGAGGGCAGCCTGGTCTGCAGAGCAAGCTCCTGGACAGCCAAGGCTACAGAGAAACCCTGTTTCAAAAGAAAAAGAAAAAAAGAAAAAGAAAAAGAAAAAAGGAAAAGAAAAGAAAGAAAGGAAGGAAGGAAGGAAGGAAGGAAGAAGAAAAAGAAAAGTCACTGACTGGATAAAATGTGCTTTATTTTTAGAAATCATGATAAACTTCCAAGTTCTTTCTTGCTGGCAAATTTGAACAAGTACTTCTCGTAGTACCCAACTGAGTCTTATCTGAGTGGCATTCCTTCTTCTATGGGCATGTTTGGAGTTCTTTGTCTTGAGCGTCTATGAAGACCAGTCTCATTATTATCGACTTTGGTCAGATAGAAAAATCACAAGATCCTGCAAAGAACCTCATCTCTCTAATGCTACAAGTTTGAGCCTCTTTACCCAGCTAGGGCAATGATTTGAGCATTAACCCTGGGGTGGGGAGGGGCAGTTTCTAGTAGAAACATGGTTTTGACACTTGCGTGCCTGTTTCTAAGAGAGCCAGACTTGATGATCTATACCACATTTGCCAGTAAGATAACATGTCTGGAGCTGATGCCAGGATCCTGTGGTTCATGTCTGACCCTTGTGTTTTGTGGTACCTACAGAAGATAGAACTTCCGAATCGCAGTGCACTGGGATGCCACAGCAAATGATTTAGTCACTCTCCTCATGTGTGGCCATGTCAAACTACTTATACCCTGTACCAATACTAATGCAACATATTTAAATTGTTACTATCCACAACCCCTTATTTTGTGATGTATATTTTCTCTTCTGAGAGGGGGAAAAAAGCCCCATTTTAATTCAGATTAAAAGAATTTAAAAGCTCTGAGCTAGAAATGAGAATTTCCTTCTAAGGAGTATGGACACGAAGCTAGGTGATGGCATGCGCCTTTGATCTCAGCACTCAGGAGGCAGAGGCAGGCAGAACTCTGTGAGTTTGAGGTCAGCCTGTTTGCACAGAGAGAGTTTCTGGACAGCCAAAGTTACACAGAGAAACCCTGTCTCGAAAAACAAACAAACAAACAATCACACCCACACACCAAAAATCCAGGAAATAGTAAGAGCTGCCTGTGGCTAAGATGCTATGACCAATATTGGAAGCTACTGTAGCCCATCTTCCCTCCAGGGCCCCTAAGTACAGCAGTGGATAACCCATCCTCCAAAGTCAGTCTGCTGAGCACTACTGCATGTGTATTTTGCTCAGCCTTGTTGCCTGCTGTAAGGGGGAGACACCTTTTGGTATAAATCAGTGGTTCTCAGCTGTCTTAATGCTGCGACCCTTTCACACCATTCCTCATGGGGTGACTCCCAACCATAAAATTATTCCCATTGATGCTTCACAATTGTAATTTTGCTACTGTTATGAATTGTAATGTAACTTAGGATATGCAGAATATCTGATTTGTGATCCCTGTGAAAGGATTGTTTGACCCCCAAAGGGGTTGTGTCTCACAGCTTGGGAACAGCTGAGACAGACACTGTCAGTTAGGTGTATGGAGGGGACTTGTCCCGTGGGTGTAGTTCCTAGCCTTTCGCCTGGGTAAATAGGCACTCCACTGGGAGACTTGTAAATGAGGCAGCGTGAGAGGGTGTTTATGCGCAGCTAGCTGTGCTGCTTCATGCCCCTCAGACTGCTTCCTTTCCTGTGGTGGCTTCACTTCTGCACGCTTTTCTTAAATACTTCTTGAAAATAGACATGAGTAGCTGGGAATGAAGAAGATGAAGCTAATTGGCATTTGAGATGCTCAGACAAACCCCGCTTTGCCTTCCAGGCTTTTTCCTCCAAAGAGGAAAAGCTAGGTTAATGACAGCCACTGTGGTAGCCGACCTCCATCTGGGCTGCGCTTTGAAGGCTGTGGATGTGGTTCTTGAATCTTCCCCACTTAATTTACTGTGTGTGGTGTTTGTTACTCATGTTTACGCTGAGGTTGTTTCCTCGTCTATTCTGTGGGTGTCATCAACTCCTCCAAAGACCCAGAAGGGGACACTGGCAAAGGTTCCTCATACCCATAGCCAATGTCTCCACAGATCCACAGAAGCAGAGGTCCCTAAATCTTTCACCCCGAAGGCCCCAATGCCTGCCTGGGTAACCTCTTCACATAATGCATATGGTATTCTTTCACACAATGCATATGGAATTCTTTGATATGTAATTTTTCAATAGCTTTCTTGACCTGATTTTTACAACCTGATTCTGTTTTGAGATTAGATCTAAGAAGAATAACAGCTGGCTTCCTGGGCATGGCGGTGGCTGTCCTGCTGTGTGGCTGCATTGTGGCCACGGTCAGCTTCTTCTGGGAGGAAAGCCTGACCCAGCACGTGGCCGGACTCCTATTCCTCATGACAGGTAAACTGTATACCGACAGCCTCCTCCTTGTGGCACAGTACTAGGCTCGGTCATATCACTATTAATTTTGGTTTCGGTGGTGAGGAGTGAGCAAGCAGAAGCTCATTCATCTTTGGTAGAAAACAAAGAATTTAAAGGGAGCAGTGTACACAGTACACTGGTCAATTTTCCCGCAGTAGCATTAGTAGGTCAGAGGGAAGGGTCCTGCATTCATTCTCAATTGGAGTCGATGCTGTATTTTCTGTCTTATTGCTTAATTCTATGTCTTGGGGAGAAAGGTCAGTAGCTAAAAGTCCCCTCATAGTCTATGAACCAGGGACGTGTCCTTGGCGTTACTGTTGGAGAATTTCTTGTGTCGAGGGCTGCTCTTGGTCTTAGAGACATAGAGAGCAGGCAGCATATCCCTGCCCATTTTTATTGTGGAGAGACATAAGAAATTATTTGTGATAGCAATAAAAACCGTGAAGAAGAGCAGGGTACAATTGGGTTGGGAGATGCTGAGGCAGCAGTTTCTGAGTAAAATCACGAGAAGCAGCCAGAAGTCGGAAGAGAACTGTGGGTTGAAGATGCCACCAGTCTCTGACTCCTGAGCAGGAGTCAGATGAGCACGTTCTGAGAAGGAAGAGAGGTAGGAGACAGAAAGGAACCACACAAAGTGAGAGCCATGGTCAGGACCAAATCTTTAGAGATCTCTTAATAAAGAGAAGAGAGAGGAGCATGAATTTAAAGTGAAAGTTCTGGAAACTGTTTAATGGAAGGACGACTTTACTTAAAACATGAGGGGTGTGCAAACATGGCTAGATTTGGTTGGTTGTTGCCCTGGTTTGGTTGGTTGGTTAACAAGTAAAGGGTCTTTTTGTCTATAAAAGAGTTGGGAGTTGGGTCAATGGCTAGCTGAAGGAGGCTGCATTTTCAACCTTCACAGGAAGTTCAAGTGTGAATAATGAGAGAATGCCAAATTAAGTTTCCCAACGTAGTTGTAGTCCCAGCAGAAGAGCCAACACTACCTCAGATTCTGGCCCAAAGACTTCTAGGGCTTCACAGTCAGTAAAAATTTCTTCCCCTTTTCTCCCCTTTGTTAGTTATACCGCAAGTTTTGAGTTCTAGCCCAATGTACATCAAAGATGTGTAGGTTTTTTTCCCCCAACAGCTTTAGTTTTGCTGTTGTTTGGCTTTTTTAGATAAGATCTTGCTATGTAGCTCTGAAAAAAACTGGAACTTCCATGTAATACAGGCTGGCTTCGAACTTACAGCTTTCCTGCCCCTGTGTCCTGTGTGCTGGAGTTCCCACGTGTACACTATTATGCCTGGTTGCTCCCTCCAAACTCTGGAGAGGCCCCATACCACAGAAGAGTTTTTTGAAGACCACCTTTTACTCTAGGTGATTCGTGAATACTTAAAGGATGTTTAGAGTATGAAGCTACTGTTATTGTTGAAATAAATCACAAGGCCACACAAAGTCAGCTCTACCACTTCTCCTGCATAGGCCAAGGAGGTGAGTTTTGCAGAAAGGAAAGCTCACTCAAGTCCAGTGTCTGTCAGTCACACAGAAGGACTGATAGTTTTCAGGGTACTCTGCTCATCTGTCACTTGAAGTGGGGCATAGGGAAATTCCTTTTGGTTTATTACTGCAAACAACGTCTTTACACTCCTTCCAGAACCCTGAGAGAGTGGACAATCCTGTAGATTCTACAGGGTTAGGAGGAGGTGGTTAGCTGGAGATAACTTAGCTGGAGCAACTCCTCAGCCATGCCAGGCAGCGAGAGCTCTGAAGGGTTAAATACATTGATTTTAATTAAGCAGGCTGTCTTCGCCAGCTCTAGACAGCGGCCCTCCCACAGATTTTTGATGCTAAACTTAGCCCTTCTAATATGCTGGCGTCTTCATTCTCTGCCTGAACTGATTAGCCAGCCCTTCAGTGGAGAACCCCAGTGATGTGACAGTTGAGATGTTAGAGCAGAGAGTGTAGAACACAGTCTTCCTCCTCCTGCCATGTGGCACACAAGGCAGCCGTGATGACCTGCAGGTGAAACACCCACTTCTGGACTATCTATCAGTGTGTATCTGAGAGCTGGGCTGCAGCACCGTGTGCCAAGACCCTACTCTGCAGCCTTGCGAGGGGGTTCCTTGGAGAAGGGGCTGGGGTGGGGACCCTCTAAGAGGCTTGCGTTAGACCCATGACATCACATGCTCTGAGATTACACAGGTAAGCACAGGGATAGATGTGAAAGACTGAGTCAGTGATACCTCTTCTTTCCAGCCTTCAGCTCCTGCCCATTGCTAGAGCGTGCCATTTCCATTGCACCATGAATACGCTCTCCACGTTAAGTGAAACATCTGGACCGGGGAGACCACTGATTCAGTAAAGTGACTGCCTCAACGCATAAGGGCCTCAGTTTAATCCTCTGAACTCAAATAAAAATAGGATTCTGGGTCTGGAGAGATGGCTCAGTGGTTAAGAGCACCGACTGCTCTCCCAGAGGTCCTGAGTTCAAATCCCAGTCACCACATGGTGGGTCACAACCATCCATAATGAGATCTGATACTCTCTTCTGGGGTGTCTGAAGATAGCTACAGTGTACTTACATATAATAAATAAATCTTTTTTAAAAAGTAGAGTTCTGGATGCAGTGCTGTGTGTTTATAATCTCAGTGATGGGTAGAGGCTTTCTAAGGATTGCTGGCCCGTCAGTCATACCTATTTGGTAAGCACCAGGCCAATAAGAGCTCCGGTCTCAAAAAAAAAAATGGTGAGCAGAGTTCCTGAGGATGACACCAGGGTTGTCCTGACACCTCCATGTACCCGTGCACATTCATACATTCGTGCACATACACATAGGCACATAAATAAATGAAGCACTCTATTAGATGACCATAGTAACATAGCTGCAGTTGTTACCATTAAAGGGTTAATTCATGCAATATTATCAGTTTTAATATAATTTTATTTGTTATAGAGTTTTAATCTATCTTTTATTATAGTGTGTGTGTGTGTGTGTGTGTGTGTGTGTGTGTGTGTGTATGTGTGTTGGTCAGAGGACAAGTTGTTTCCTTCAGTTTTTTCCTTCCACCCTGTGGTTTCCCAGCATTAAGCTCAAGCTTCGTAAGTGCCTTTATCTGCTGAAACGACTCCTTGGCACTTAACTAATTTTTTTTTAATATTCCAGAAATCTCAAAAAAAAATAGAATAAAGTTTGTATTCAATTCTCCTCCCTTGGTGCAGATCTCGCTACCAACCGTATCCATTGTTTTTCATGGGCTGAAGCCTTCTGGGAGAGCACACATAGGGTGTGATACTCTCCTGACAGCAGAGGAAGAGACAGCGTCCAGGCAGCCCCCTCAAAGCATCAGGAGCAGTTAGCATCCATCCTGGCCCAGCCCTTCCTTTGCTTCAATGCATCTAAATAAAAGGAGCCTGCTGAAGTAGGTCTTATCCTGGAATGATCTAGGCTATCCATCAACTGCAGTCCTAAACCACAGGCCCTTAATACATTATCTAAAACCCTGGGGACTAAGTGTGTTTTGGAATTCAAGACCTAAATATTTTATTTTAGAAAGAGAATATGGCATATGTATTCTGTTTTATCTAGGATGTCGGCAAGGTTTGGGGCATTGTTGCAAAATCACATACATTAACATTTCTGCAACAAAATGCATGAATATCCACACTGAGCTGGATCAGTGGGGACTGTAATAACCTTACCTCAGGGAGGGGAATACTTTGCCTCTCAAGGAAATGAATGCAATATTGCAGAAAAAGATTAGATTTTTTTGTTAAGGAATTGCAGCTTGTGTATCTTTTCATCGTGTTTGTTTGCTTATTTTTATACATTTTCTCTGCCTCTAGTAGGCCTGCCACACCATTAAGTTCAGACAACAGAGATGAGGCCTTTTGAGTAATCTATGTGAAAAGGAGCAAGTCTGTTTTGCTGAAAGGGCAAGAAGACCAGAATGATGGGCAAGCTATCTGTTAAAGGCATAGGGAAAAGAAAATCGATGTTTATGCCTTTGGGTGTTGTAGTTGGTTATTTATCAAGCAAGCTAAGCGGAATGAAGCAACTTCTGCTCTTCAGCCTTTTAAGCACATCAAAGGAGGGAGGTCATAAAAGAATGAGCCTCGGTTACCCTAATTACATTTTTCTAGCTGGCCATGGGCACCTCGAGGTTTTAGGGCAGGAAATCAGGCTGATGATCTGGGATGGTGGCATGAATTTATTTGCTGTCCCGATCTAAAAATATCCCCTCCAGTCCTGCTCTTCTGTGATGTCATGGTGTGCTCTAATTAAGAATATCGGCAAAAAACCCTTTAATATTTTATAAGGGAAGTAGCCACATGCAGGGGTTATCAGGAAGCCAGTAATTATTCATCCTTTGAAGATATTCCTAACAATGTCCAGGAGCAAGCCCAAGACAGGGGAACCTCTCTCTCCTGGGCCACCAGCTAGGCTAGAAGGATGAGCTTGTTGGGGGAGAAGATGGAGGGAAGGGAAGAAAGGAGGAAAGACTGGAAAGCTAACCTCTCTCTCTACTGGATCCTCAAGTTAGCCTGTAGCTTTTGGACTTCCTGAATGCAAGAATAACTGCATGCCCACTTTGTACCTTGTGTGAAGTAGGTTGCTACTGATAAACATCCAGTATTGCCTGAAGTAACCTGTTGAGTAGCTTAAGTCCTTCATGGGACAATTTGGTATGAACTACTTTTTAATAGAAAAAAGTTTTTAAAGAAGATTTATTTTTATTTTGTGTGTTTAAGTGCTTTGGCCTGTGTGTATATTTGCATAGTATACACATGCAGTGTCCATAGAGACCAGAAGAGGGCATTGGATCCCTTGGAACTAGAGGTACAGAGTCACTATATGGGTGTTGGGAATCAAACCCTGATTCTCCAGGAGCAACAAAAGCTCCTAACTACTAAGCCATCACCCCAGCCTCCACAAATTACTTCTTAAGAGGGTATTAATCAATTTATTGTAGTCTTCAGTTTTGTTTAGCAGGCTTTCTTGACTCTATGAGCTTATGTCTGTTAGCCAATATGTCAAAATTACAGAGAATCCAAAAAGTATCCACTATGTCTGCTTGCGATGCATGTAGGGACGTGGACAGAACACTTTGGGTTCCTGAACAAGAAGATCACATGAAACTAACTCTCATCTAACCAGAACTAGGTCAAGGACATAAAGGATAATAAGGAAGTGGTAATGTATTATATTAAGATAGTACAGGCTTGTAAGACCTATAAAATAATAGAAGTATACTCTATTCAGTTAGCAGACTCAAACACAGAAAATAATAAGGGATAAGTTTTGTTTCCCATAACTTGTATGTTAAATTACCAGTTCCCAGAAACTGAGAGTGTGACTTAACTGGGAAACAGGGTTTTTAAAGAGAAACTCACGGGGTCTGGTGAGATGGTTCAGTGGTTAAGAGCACCGGCTGCTCTTCCAAAGGTCCTAAGTTCAAATCCCAGCAACCACATGGTGGCTCACAACCATCCATAACAAAAGTCTGATGCCCTTTTCTGGAGTGTCTGAAGACAGCTACAGTGTGCTTACATATAATAAATAAATAAATAAATAAATAAATAAATAAATAAATAAATATTTTTTAAAAAAGAAACTCATAGTAAATTAGGGCAATATGTTGTGTCTTGAGCCAGTATGGATAGTGTTGGTCATAGAGTAGGGGGATTTGAAGAGTTATTTGTGAAGACATGAGGAGAAGGCAGCCATGTCCAAAGCTAGGTGGGTTCAGAGGCAAACCATCATGCTGTTGCCTTAAACTTGATTCACAGCCTCTGGAATTCTAAGAAAATAGCTTTTTAAAAAAAAAGTCTCCTTGTCTGTAGTACATTGTTACAGTACCTTTACCTAGCCCATGCATGTGAACATGGTAAGATGTGTGGGGGACCTAAAAGAGATATCATCACATAAAAACTGACCTAAACCATGGATCTGGCTGCAGTTGGCATGTCTTTATTATTGAAATAATTTTTTTTCCTAGAGTAAGCAAATTTAGGATTTGTTTGTTTGTTTCAAGACAAGGTCTCACTATGTAGCTCTGTGTGTCCTGGAACTCATGTATATATATGTAGCTGGCCTCAGACTCACAGAGGTGTGGGGCATTCCATTGCCTCCCACATGCTCGGATTAAAAGTGTGTGCCACTATGTCCAGGGGGATTTTTCTTTTAGTAGTAGCTTGTGCAGGACAAGTTCTTTTTTTTTTTTTTTTTTTTTTTTTTTTTTTTTTTTTTTACAATATCTTGTAGTAAAAGTTTGTGTTCTCTCAGCACATTTCCATTGCACCAAGAACAGCTGTAGCCACCAGGCATTTGCAGGTGTCCTCAAGGATGTGAGGGTCTGGATGGATAGAACAGCTCTCCTTGTTCATCTCTCTTTTGCTCTCCTGTCATCCAGAACAACTCAGAGGAGCTTTTAGAAGTAGGGAAGGCACAGCCAGAGGGTCTCAACATCATGGAGGTTTGCCTCTGAATCCACCTCACCTTGGATGAGCTTGGAGGGCTTGTGAGAAGAAGAAAGAGCAGACAGGGGGCACATGGATGGGCAGGCCACTTGGCCTGCTCTCCCTTACATCATGTCATGAGAGACATCAGTTTGAGGAATACCTCTTCTGAAAAGGACCTGAGTAGCTGGGACATATGTATAATATTTCATGATAGGATAAATAAAAGCAAGGAAGGGAAAACAAGAGAAAGGGACAATTCAATTTGCAAAGTGTCTTAGCATTCTGTAAGTATGACAAAATACTTGAAAAAGAAGAAAAGTTTTATTTTTGTCTTAGTGAGGGTTTGACTGCTGTGAACAGACACCATGACCAAGACAACTCTTATAAGGACAACATTTAATTGAGGCTGGTTTCCAGTTCAGAGTTTCAGTCCATCATCATCAATGTGGGAGCACGGCAGCATTGACGTAGACATGATGTAGGAGGAGCTGAGAGTTTTCCATCTTCATCTGAAGGCAGCTAGGAGAAGACTGGCTTCCAGGTAGCTACGATGAGGGTCATAAAGCTCATGCCCACAGTGACACATCTACTCCAACAGGAACATGCCTTCTAATAGGGCCATTCCCTGGACCAAGCATATTCAAACCATGACAGTTTTGTTTTGTTTTGTCCTTGGGTTCATGGTTTCAGAGTTTTAATTCATGGTCTCTTGGCCCCATTGTTTTGGGCATATAGACAGAATGAGCACATGGAATTCCAACAGCCCCTCAAGAGTACACCTCAGGTGACCTGACTTTCTTCTACCAGTTGCCAAAGGTGCCTCTGCCTCCCAGTCACTCTCACTGTTCATCCCCAGAAAGGAGGCTGACAAATAACCACCTGCCGTTCTCCTGCCGGCTACTCCATTTTATTATTATAGTTAACATTTGGTGCTGTGATTCAAGATCTGGAAAAAGAAGCTAACGTTAATTCCCCTCCCCCTCCCACCCCCACCACTGTCTTCCCTTTTCTCCTGACTTGGCTCATGAGATAATTATGTGTCAGCTTCCTTTCTCAGGCCCACCACTGACCACAGTTATTATTATTACATTGAGCACTCACAAGCAGATAAACAAAGCTTTGACACATGGCCTTTGACAGACATGTAAGCTACCAACCAAAACAACACAAGTTGGATCTGAGAGTGAGGGTGGAAACTGAAAGCATGCAAACATAGTCTGTATTTTGCCCACTGGACTGGGGGAAGGGAGAACAGATTTTAGCTTTAAGGAGCTTCAGACCCTGCCATGTTGGAGAAAGAACGAACTCCAGTTAGAGACACTCCATACAGTGTCCCTGAGGTCTGCACTCACCAAGGGCCCAGGAAATACTTATTCAAGGCACAAGGCAAATAGAAACCTTCTCTCTGGTCATGTCTTCACCTTTTCTTATCCAGCATGAACATGGGGTGTGATAATAGAATGCATCACACCAAAAACAGTTTCATAGAGTTGGTAGAAGGAGGGGGTGTTCATAAAAAAAAATCAACATTTATTCAGAAAGCAACAGATGCAAGCTGTTGCTTTTTTTTTTTTTTTTTTTTTTTTTTTTTGAGCTTAGTTTTCTAACAGTACTGTAGTCACAAAGATGTCTTAGAAAATAAACTTATTCCGGGCCTTATTTTGGATTAGCAGAATTATGAGCATTTGACACCATAAGAGACTTGTGTTGTTGCTAAGCCCTGTGCTACACTAAGACTCAAAGGAAGGCTCGGCGATATCAGGGTCACATAGAGCTGAGACTAGAGTGAGTGGTTCTTGCAGCCCAGCCCTGTGTGTTTTACCATCAAAGCATGCTTGGGAAGTCTAAGTTTGAACTGAAGCTTTCAGAGGTCACGAAGACTGCGCTGCTGGTAAAAAGGCTTGCTTTTAGGCAGTCAGCTGTATGCAGACATCGGAGAGTGAGATGAAGCCGTTTTCCCTGGGCCATTGTTCCACCATGATGGTCTACCTGTTGATGCTCCAGAGATCAATTCCCCCCAACCCCCAACAGCTTTATTGTTCTAGCATTCCTCTAGGGCCTTGCTGTGCACAAACATGCCTTTTCTTGTTAGCGCAATCATGTGCACAGATGTAAGGACGGCTCTTCACAGGGCTTAGTAAAAGCAGGGATGTATTCTTTTAAATGGTCTATTCCCTGATTTAAAAAAAGAATGATTTCCATCCTAGTTTACCTTGTGTACAACTCCATTGGTATATCTGCTGTTTAAGAAGAAGAAGAAGGGGAAGGGGAAGGGGAAGGGGAAGAAGAGGAAGAGGAAGAGGAAGGAGGAGGAGGAGAAGAAGAAGAAGAAGAAGAAGAAGAAGAAGAAGAAGAAGAAGAAGAAGAAGAAGAATCGGCAGAAAGAAGTCAATAGATATTATTTTATCCAGTTCAGAAAAACAAAATCATTTATTTTAGAGATTAGAAAGAAAGCCAGACAAAGAGTAGGAAATAGCAAATTATCTCAGATAGAGCACATTTGTTTTTTTCTTAAAAAACAAAACAAAACAAAGAAACAAAAAAACCCAGACTATTTATTTTCCAAGTGCACATCTGGAGGAAGATTTAAGTAATATCCCTTAGCATGATGCGGACGAAGCGGAGCCCAGAGCTTGTGAAGTGGCGCCAGGGTGATCGTCATCGTCCAGGTTGCTGCCTGCTCCGGGTTTGTTTCTTCACTAGTGGCTTTGATCTCCGGAGCTGCAGATTAAATCAGGGACTGGGCTCTTGCTTCTTTTTGCCTCTATCTTTTCAGTTCTAAGATCTGTGCCCCGTGTATCCCCAAGGGTATGGAAAGCCATTTTCCAGCAAACAGATGTCACTTCCTTTGTCCACAGGGATAATCCAGGGTGTGACGAGGGACTCCATGGGGTTAAGACATTCTGACACTTGACTGAATGCCAGTTTCTGTCTTCATTTGTCTTATTTCATGAATTCAACAAACACACTGTTCTCATCCTTTGCCCACCCCAATAAATTGTCCCTAAGGGATCATCTCTTGAGCACTAAAAAGCTCTTTTATTGAGGTTCTGGTCTATGGGGTGTGTGTGTGTATGTGTGTGTGTGTGTGTGTGTGTGTGTGTGTGTGTGTGGTGTGGTATGTGTATATATGTGTGTATGTGTGTGTGTGTGTGTGTGGTATGTATGTGGTGTGTGGTATGTGTATATATGTGTGTATGTGTGTGTGTGGTGTGTATGTGGTGTGTGGTATGTGTGTGTGGTGTGTGTGTGCACATGAGTGTGCTTGCACACGTGCATCCTTACATGTTGAAAGTCAGATGGTAACCTCAGGTGACCAGCTTTGTGTTTTGTACTTTGACAGTGTCCCTTACTGGCTCGGTGAGCCAGGCTAGCTGCCTAGGAAGCCGGAAGAATAGCTATCTGCCTATCTTCTGGTATAAAGCAAAGAAAGTGTTTGTTTTATATTAGATTTGAGAGATGTTAGACTTTTATTCCACTAAAAACAGAATTGTTGAGAGATGGAATGTCACTCCGAAAGTAGGGTGCTTGCCTAATGTGTCAGAAGTCCTGGGTTCAGTCTCCAGCATTACCTAAAACCAGGTTTGGTGGTAGAAGCCCTTGATCCCAGCACTCCAGCAGTGGTGACAGGATAGATGGTCAGACATGCAAGGTCGTCCTCCTGATTTGTGAGTTCCATGCCTGCCTGGGCTAAAAGAAACAGTGTCACAGAAAAACAAACAAATAACAAACAACAACAACAACAAACGATGGCCTGGGAGACAACAGCATTGTTAGCATGCTGGTTTTCTTGAGAGCTGGAGTTTGATCCCCAACGCTGGGGAGGCAGAGAAATGGATGTCTGGGGCTCACTACCCAACCAGCTTGCTCTACTTGGTTGAGCTCCCGGCTTGCAAGAGACCCTGTCTCAGAAAGAAAAGGCGAGAGCATCTCAAGATGACATGAAATCATCTTCTGCCCTTCATGCATACTTGCTCATGTACGTGTGCCAGCACATAGACACTCATACATGTATACACACATACACACACATACAAACACAGGGAAAACCAAAGACCAAAGATTTTTTTATTAAACTATTATTTTTAATTATTTATTTTATGTAAATAAATACACTGTAGTAGCCTTCAGACGCACCAGAAGAGGGCATCAGATCCCATGACAGATGGCTGTGAGCCACCATGTGGTTGCTGGGAATTGAACTCAGGACCTCTAGAAGAGCAATCAGTGCTGTTAACTGCTGAGCCATCTCTCCAGCCCCCATTATTAAATTATTTTTAAAAACTAAAAACAAAACCAAATTGAAACATGCCTGGTTATTTAAACTAGGCAAAACAAATTTGAGTGATTCAAGTCATCAGAATTTTCACTGGTCTTAGTCACAGCTTCTTGAATGAATCTATTCAAGTCAAAGAATCCCAGGTGTCCCTGCATTTGGAGTGATCTGAGTTGTATAAAGGCTTGTCTGGCATTTGCCTGGTTATCAGCAACGCCCAACTGACCATTCTGTTCTCTCGTGTCCAGGGATATTTTGCACCATCTCGCTCTGCACGTACGCCGCCAGTGTCTCCTATGACTTGAACCGGGTCCCGAAGCTAATTTACAGCCTGCCTCATGATGTGGAACATGGCTACAGCTGGTCCATCTTTTGTGCCTGGTGCAGTTTAGGTTTTATCGTGGCAGCTGGAGGTCTCTGCATCGCTTATCCGTTTATTAGCCGGACGAAGATTGCACATCTAAAGTCTGGCAGGGACTCCACGGTATGACGGTCTGCACCGAAGAAGGCCCAGCTACAGAGCAGAGCAGCAGAGTGGGTCTGAGTTCCATTAGGAGCAGAACTGAGTTCACATCAGGGTTCCAAGCACAAAGAGGTCTTTTACATTCCAACCTGTTGCCTGCAGCCCTTTCCGGATGACTGACAGGAAACCCTGCAGAACTTCCCGACCTTCCGAAGGACAAGACAACTGTGGGTTCAAGTGCTTTACTGACAATGCTCTGATTGGGCGAAGGGAAGAATTGCACTGCAGGACATTTGTAGGCATCAAAAAAGAGGAACGGCGATGGAAAAAAATTTGTATGGTTTCCATTTATTTCAGAAAGTTTGTATATATCGATTACCAGAGAGTCGTTTCTATTTGCAAGAGGATTCATAACAAAACGAGTATAATTTTCTTGTCACTGTGCCAGGCTTGTTGGATTTTAATGCAGCATCTTCAGAACTCGTCCTGATGGTGTCTTGTTGTGTCAGCACCTGAGATCTGTGCATTATTTGTGAATGTTCCTTGTCACAAGAGGATTCTCCTTCTGTTGCCTTATTATTACTTTTCATGAATTGAAGTCCACGCTCTGTCTTTGTCCTGGAGTTCAAACGCGTAAGAAAAACAGACCAACCATGTAAGAGCTGATCCGTAAGGCTAGGCAGCAGCATTGTTTGAAGTCTTCTCTGTTGTTTGGCTTGTGTCTCTTTGTTAACTGGATTCTGCATTAAATGACTGCCCCCTTGTTAATTTAGCTGTGCCTTTTTTTTCCCCCTGTCTTTTAGCTGAGTCAGCAAGTCTTTCCTAGATATAGGTCAGCTGAGAACTCTGTTTTGTGAACTCTGTTTTACTTTCATTTATTATTTTTGTTTGTTTGGTTGTTTGGTTTGGTTTGGTTTTTCAAGGCCAGGTCTTTCTATGTAGTATGACCTCCAACTCACTGTCTAACCCAGGCTGGCCTTGAACTTGGAAGAATCCTCCTGCTAGGCTTTCTGAGTGCTAGGATTACAGGCATGTGCCACCATGCCCAAATTACACTAAGCCTAATTGCTTTATGTGATTAAGCTGGTCATTACTATTTATCTTTTTGTAGCAATTAGACATTTGCTATTGATAGAAGACGTTGTTTTCAAAAATTTCAAATATTAGGTTTTAAATTTTATTATCATATTTAAGTCCCCACCCATTTACTGCCTGTCGGGTGTTTGTTCAGTGATACACGTGAGCCTTGCTTGGCCTTATGGGGTTTTAAACTTCACGTAGCTGCACAACAGAAACACCTGGAAAGTTCTCCAGCAGGACAGGAAATTCAAGGTTCAAAGGTAAACATTAGCTTGAATTAACGAAACTAAACCAAATCAAACCAACACCCAGAAATCCTGACTGGCATCTAAGACTGAGAAAAAACACCATTTGGATCAGAATGTGACTTCTTTTCTAAGCTACCAACTAAGCTAGCTACCTTACTAAGTACTGACTCTGAGCCCCCAAGCTGGGCTGTGCTTGGAGTCTTTCCAGATGTGACTTTATCCATTACTCTCAAAAGCTCTGCCAGACCAGGACTATTTCAGGGAAGAAATAGTCTTTCAGGACCAAGAATGAGAACATTTGCTTCATTGATTTCCCACTTAAAATCTTCCCACTGTGTTTTCTCATTTTTCCAGTGGAGGGCTGGACAGTAAGCTTTTCCTTCTTGTTCAAGACCAGCTCCTATTTCATGTGACACTGTGTGATAAGGTTCTATAATTAGGGGGAAATGCTGCATCCTCAATAAGATTGTTTCAGATTTTAATTTCACTAAAGAAACTTCATTCTTTAAAAGCCCGTCTTAGTGGGTGAAGATGTACCTCAGTTGGTAGAACCTTTGCCTAGCACATCAAAGCTCTAGGTTCAATCCTTTTTACTTCATTGATTGGGCATGGTGACACATGTCTGTAATCCCAGAACTTGAGGAGAGGTCAGAGGATTGGAAGTTCAGGGTTGTATTTGACTCCTTCCTACACAGTGAATTTGAGGCCAGCCTGGGCTACATTGAGACCATCTCAAACAACAGCACCTGTCAAGTTCAGTATTTAGAAGAAGAAAAATAATAAGTTCTCCAAGAGAGAATGAAGTTTATTTCCAAATTCCAGTGTTCACATATTATCCTGGGGGCTGCTGGGAAGAGGTAGTGATAATAAGAGCCCCTCCCCAAGTGCTTGCCCCTAGAGTCCACACACTTGCTCAGGCCCCAGGCAACATTCACATTCACACTCATGGTCTCTCCAGCCTGTTTAACTAACCAGTTTCTCTAGATGAGATCAATGCATCTAGAAAGGGGCAATTATTTTCATTTATTACTTATGTGGGAATTTCTCAAAGCAGGCGAGTGCTTTCTTTGAAGTCTTTTTGAAAGATCCCCGAAGAAGATGTCAGGGCTTTTGAACATTTATATTCTAGCCACCAACAGCAGTGTCTGAGCGAGCTACTTTTGAAGTCTCCGAGACTCTTCCTAGTGGTATGAGGTGAGAATGGAAGAAAGCTTCGCTGTGGCGGAAGGTGGAAAGGGTCACACACCAGACAGGTCCCTAGGAAGCTTGGGGGAGTTCACAGAATCCAAACAGGAGCTGGCAAGAGCCTTCCGGCTCTAAGAGCCGGGAATATGGGGAATGAGCCTGGCCAAGATTCCGCCATTTCTGTTTATTGTCCGGGCAGTGAGTGACGGGTGTCAATATTGGGCATTTAGCCTCCATCTTGGGGCCTTCCTAGGGGTGTTTCTTTAGCTGGTGTTTGAGTGAGACTGGTTGAGATGGCTGAGCAGGACTCTGTGTGGGATGAAAACTTCTTGATATTCTCTGCTCGTTTTGCTGCCCTGGTTTTTATTGCATGCGTGTGGGAAGACTGTTTCTTTACCTCAGAGGATTTTGATGGGCAGTAAGTCGAGGTAGCTGAGCTCTAAACAGTATAAGACTTGTATGCAGAAAACTAACAAGCACTGTAGTCCTCTGACTTCCATCATGGGTGCACATTAACAACTGCTGGATGTCTGGGCACACCCTTTAATCCCAGCACTTGGGAGGCAGAGGGAGATGGATCTCTGAGTTCAAGGCCAGCCTGGTGTTCAGAGTGAGTTCCAGGACAGCCAGGGCTACACAGAGAAACCCTGTCTCAAAAAACCATACACAGAACAAAACAAACAAAACCAAAAACACCCATATCTCAAGGCCAGATTCAAACACCAAGCCTTGGTCAGGGACTTCTCAGAAATGGCAGTAGTGGCCTTGAAAAGTCTAGGGACATTGGCCCATATGTGCTTATGTCTCCTTAGAATGTTGTTTCAGTCCTTCAAGGAATAGATTTACAAAGCATCTGAGATTGCAGCTGGAAAAAAAAAATCACACTTACCTGCCACATAGAGATAACATTTAGCAAAGAAGGCTTTAGCGGATGCCTTGATGAGCGGGCCACAGGGTCCACACTGCTTCTCTTTTGAGCTGCCTGGTCTGCAGTTCACTGGCATTGTTAGAACCTCGACCACCCACTTTGAAGAAACCCTGCCTCTTTCTTTGGATCACCGGAGGCTCTTGAGAGTCAAGATTGTCAGAACATTAATATAAAATTAATTACATATTTCGACAAATATTTCTGGAATGCCTCGAGTTCTGCTGGACACTTGGAAGACACTGCAGCTGAAGAAAGCCGCTTGCCGACGTGAAGCTTATGCGAGAATAAAACGAAGTAAATTACAGATAGGTAAAACTATGCTTTCTCTCAGCCAGTTGTTTCCACAGGGTGCTTTTGAGTGACAGCCACACCTTGGGCTGTGTGCATTTCCTTGCACATTGTTCATATAGCTTACACGAGTTGTTTTGGAGATTAGACGGTGCCTTCTGAAGAGTTCCCATTGGAGACAGAGATAAGAGCTAGTTCCTATTTAGGGGGACAGAGAGGCATCTGGGGTCCCGAGGACAAGAAAGTGGAGGCCTGTGTGCCCCCAGGGACACTGCCTGATGAGGGCTAAGTATCTGGGGTGCTCCGTGCCTGAATGCTACCTCTAGGTCCACCCGGGCTGGTCCCCCGGCTGAGGGCACCCACACCTCTGCTTGATTTGTTTGAATTTACACCCATCAAATCGCAAGCCTCCCTGGCACTGTCCTTGAACAGGCCACACTGCCATGGTCCCTGTCCTTGCCAGTTATTCTTCACGTGCAGCTTACATGCTAACTAGAATTAACCGAACTCAAGACTCTTGCAAGATGCAAACTGCCTTGTACCTACTGTCTCCACTGCTGGGCCCGATGTCTGGTTCACAGTAGTTGCTCTTAAATCTCTGTGGGATCAATGAATGACCTCAGTGTCACAGTTAGAAGTTCTCCTCCCCCAGACAGCATCGACTCCCTCGACACCCATTTTAGGGAAGCCGTTAAAAATAGACAGTAGTGTGATGAAGCCAAGTGGTCTGAGAGTATCGCTTGGCGAGCAAGTAAGCCTCATTAGGGTAATTAAAGGGACAATTAACCCAAGCTAACCCAGATAGAACTTGCATGTGTTATGAACAAAGCACTATGGAACATTTATTTGATGGCTCAAACATTATTAAGTTAGTAACCTCAATATAACTCTACACCGCAATTTAAACCTTCCCGTTTATGGGGGGGGGGGATTTTACCTCTCTAATTGGAATTCTGAGAGGGACGCTTCAGAAATAATTTCTTTTGAATGCAAATGGCTACGGTGACCAAGAACTCGTTCCAACTGCTTCTGCATTTCTTCAGGGCTTTGTCCTTTGACCAGAAGGAGTGGAGGTTCTCTGTTCTGCAAAACGACCACAAATGGTGGAAGATGCCTAAGGCACTCAGCTGCAAACTGCAAATGTGGCTATTCAATATATTTTCTCTTTGTATGCAACTTATATTTGTGCAAACCTTCAAAGCCAGCGTTTTAATTGTTCTAAACTGGATATGTGAGGTTGTCTGCCTGGAGAGACATAAGAGGAAAACAAATTGGTTAGCTATAAATTAAGATTTCTCTCTCTCTCTCTCTCTCTCTCTCTCTCTCTCTCTCTCTCTCTCATCTCCCCCTTTCTCTATCTCTGTGCATGTCACACGCATGGGTGTGGATACATGGGCCCACACACATGCAAGGAAAGGCCAGAGGAAGACATTAAATGTTTACATTTATTGTTCTCTTTCTGTTCCTTTGAGACAGGTCTCTCACAGAACCTGAAGCTCACCCAAGCTCCTGGGATCTGCTGGCCTCGGTCCTCAAAGGCTGGAGTTATACCTGTGTGAGGCCATGCCTGGGTTTTATGTGGGTACTTGGGAGTCAAACTCTGGTCCTCCTCCTGCACAGCAAGCTCTCTTACCCATAGACTTATCCCCTCAGACTCCTCTTTCTTTTTTGATTGTGTGTGTGTGTCCTCTCCTTCAGCATTCATTATTAATCCAGTGCCTGTGTGCTTGGACTGCCGTCGGTCTCCTTTGGGTCTCTAAGTGAACTCGTTGCCAGTAGGAAACAGAGAGGGTCAAGGGTCTGGCGTAGAGAGCACAAAAGGTCAGTGGTAGAGACGAGGCCCTGAGACCAGCAAAGCTTTCTTGGCTGCCCTTAGTAGGGTAGTGCACTTCATTCTGGCAGTGGGAAGCAATTAAAGGGTTTCACGGGGGAGAATTGTTTGCTTTTATTTCCAGCTTAGGAATATTAGAACTGCAGCTGGGTAGAGGAGGGAGCAGAAAAGACAGAGGCTAGCCCTGGCCTCACAGGAGATGAGAGAATGGCCTGGATGGGCAAGGAAAAGGGAGACAAGTGGAGAGATACATTTCAAAGATGGCATTGATAAGACTGGTTAGTAAACTGGATGTAGGAGAAAGGATAGGAAGTGTTGGGGGCAGAAAAAGGGAACTTACCTTAAGCACCGCCATTTTGACTTCAGACTCCATTTTACCTAAGCTGACCAGCACCCTCTCTAAGCAACGGTAGTTACCCAAAACATACCTGTTACCCAAAAAATAATGTCTGTTCCTAACAACAGAAAGAACAAATGAATTTGACTGCTTGGGCAAATGCACTTACATTAGATGCCAGTTGACAATGGCGACGGAATGCTGGGCAAAGTCCCTAATCCTGGAGTTCTGATTGGTAAAAATTTTATAACTGTAACTTGGCTCAGATGCTTGCGGGTTTTCTGCTTATAAAACCTGCTTCAACTCCCACTCAGAGAAAACAAGGCTTCTAAGCCCCTGTCTGGCTGCCTGGATCAATCAGTGACTCTGCTTATATGGTGGGAATAATAAAGATTTTGCTGTTCCCAAGCCCACAGGTGTTTTCTTTCCCCCTTCCTCCTGGCGCACAGTAGACTCGGGGTAACAGAAGGATAATCACAGATGATGCCTTTGGAAGCTTCCAGAACTAGATAGTTTACTTAGGTTCTTAGCCTCTTCTCTTGAGTGTGGTAGCGTGCACCTCCAATTCCAGCGGCTGGGAGGGACGATCAAGGTCATCCTTGGCTACATTGGGGAGATTAACTTGGGTGACTAACTGGCTTCCCCCCTTTTGTTGTAAATCTGATCCCCCTACCTTAACCTAAGTAATAGGGTTACTGGCACGTGCCACCACTTGTAGTTTGTGGCGTACTGGTGATGGAACCTAGGCTTTTGTGTATGTTAAGCAAGTGCTCTACCAACTGAGCTACATTCCTAGCTTGAATAGTGTGGTTCTTATACTAGAAGAGAGAGAGAGAGAGAGAGAGAGAGAGAGAGAGAGAGAGAGAGAGAAGGAAAAGGTAACAGGCAAAGAAGAAAACATATTCAATTTCATTGTGAAGTCTGTATTACTGTCTCAGTTAGGGTTTCACTGCTGTGAACAGATACCATGACCAAGGCAACTCTTATAAGGACAACATTTAATTGGGGGTGGCTTACAGGTTCAGAGGGTCAGTCCATTATCATCAAGGCAGGAGCATGGCAGCATCTAGGCAGACGTGGTGCAGGAAGGGCTGAGAGTTCTACATCTTCATCTGAAGGCTGCTAGCAGAAGCCTGGATTCCAGGCAGCTAGAACAAGGGTCTTAAAGCCCACACCCACAGTGATACACCTACTCCAACAGGGCCACACCTTCTATTAGTCCCACTCCCTGGGCTGAGTGTATACACACCATCACAGTTACATAGGATGGAATGTATCTTGAACTTGATACATCATGGAACTGAACATTAGGGCTGGGCATATGGTCCCAGCACTCTTCCTTCATTGAACTTCCCCAACTTCTAGCCCATCTGCTTTCTCTTCTAGATGCTCTCTAGAAGCTGGCTCTACAGGGCTAGAAATCATTGCTCAATGTGTGAGACTGGCAAGGTTTCAGTTCAGGCTCAAGGGAAATGCTTCTAATGATTGTGGGTAAATGATCATGAGTGGGAGAAGGCAAGCATCCCGTCGTGGTGACTTCCACGCTCAGCTATACCCACTAAGCTCTAGGTCTTTGGCCAAGTGTTTCCCTCCTCCAAAGCTTACTAAAATTGCGAGAATGTGCTCCTGAGAGACTTAGGACTGATGTTGCTGAAATGCTCAGGTCATTGTGAAAATAATTCCTTTGCCTAAAACAGCCAAGACTCTGACCTCCTTGAGTGTTGTGAGTCTAGGTGAGCTACAGCCACAGGATTGTCCAAAAGGAATCTTTAGGTCCACAAGGGACCTCTGTGCATTCTGTTCATGTGTATGTGTGGAGTGACATCCTCTGGGGATTCTAAAAAGTACACAGAGCCTTGCAACATTCCTAGAGGTATCATTAGACTCTGGCAAGGAGGGCCTGGTCTCTCTCTCTCTGTTGATCATGTTCCTAAAATACAGTAAGTACCACACCATCATAGCCAGATGTGAGCACAGGACAGTTCGTTTGTTCGTTCGTTCGTTCGTTCGTTCGTTCGTTCATTCATTCATTCATTCAGTCAGTCAGTCTTTCTTTCTTATTTATTTATTTACTATTTATTTATTTTTGAGACAGGGTTTTTCTGGAACTTGCTCTGTAGAGCAGGTTTGGCCTGGAACTGGAAATCTGCCTGCCTCTGTTTCCCAAATGCTGCGATTAAAGGCGTGCGCCACCACCACCTGGCTCGGGAGAGTTCATTCTTAAATCACCAAATATCTGCTATTTCGATCTTTATGGCTTTGCTTGCCTGTCAGGCTGACTGTGGTGAGCACATCAATGCTTGCTGTAAAAGCTTGGCCACACCCGACCTGAGCTTCATCCATCCATGGCTTTTGCGGGTTTCAGACACATTCCCTACAAGTCAAGCACATTACACCTCAGCTTGTCACGCTGCTGCAGTGCTTAGACCCAAGTGTTTAAAATCCACCCAAAGACATTGCCGACGTCCTCTCATGTCTCCCCTGAGCCTGGTTTCCCACTTCTTAGTTCTCTACTCCATGGGGTGCTTAGGAAATAAAACAAACACAGAAAAAACCAAACAACCAGCATTAAATTTGGCTTTTGTAAAGCACTTTCGTTTAAGACACCTATCCCAGAGTCACATTCATACTAACTGTTAGTGTTTCTTCATTCTGGTTAGACATATACAAGAGGTAGAGAAGAAAGCTCTGGTCTTCTGGGTCCTCTCCACCGCTGGCTCTGGGCATTAGTAAGAGTGACTCTTTGAGAGAAGACTTGCCTCACCACGTCCTAAAAAGTACCACGTAGCAGGGTTGTGAGTTGCTTTCCGGTCCACTCACCCATAGACTCTGCAGACACTCCAGTAATCTATTCCTAGCCAGGATTTGAGACATCCTTAACTTTTTATGCATCTAGGTAGATTCTCATCGCCTCACGATTTTGACGAATTCCCCTCAGAAGTAATTGCTCCACAGTTTTTAATCAGGCAGCTGTATTTCTAAACCAGAACACACAATGCCCTTTGTAACTCTGCAAAGAATGCCAGGCTTATTTTTCATAAGCACAGGCTTCTCTTTACATGACTGACCTTCAAGGGACCCCATAGTCTGCAGTAGCCTAAAGGTATGACAGCAATTTTAATTACCTTCTTGGCACTCCCCCCACCCCCCAGAGCACATTATGAGAAATTCTCACGTCACCAGGAATGACTGAAGATTAATATCTAAGTGGGTGGATCTTCCCTATTTTGTCCCGTGTAAGCATCCCTGATGGCTTTTTTAAAAAAATTAATTCCCTATTTTGTCCCGTGTAAGCATCCCTGATGGCTTTTTAAAAAAATTTAATTAATTAATTAATTTAAAAAAATTAAAGCAATTATTTGAAAAAAGGAGGCTACAGAGATTTGTGGTGAGTGGCAGGCTGGCCTCTCAGAGGCTCAGGCAATGCAGTCAGTCCTTGCTTCTTCGTGCCTGTCTAGCTGCATGGCTTTGAAAGTCAATCATCTCTGTTGATCCTCTCAGGAGACATCCACAAGCTGGGGTATTTTCCAGAAATGTTGGCAATAGCCACACATTAAAGAGCCTCTCACGCCCCCTCCCCAGCCAGCACTGTGAAGATAGGGTAAACCATTATTTTCTTTATTCATGTTGAATGTGAGCTACTTAACAAGACATCACATATTAAATTACATTTGTAATAAAATAGATCTATCTGATGTTGTCAGTACAAGGATACCTCCCAGTAGTTTTTTATTACATATTAAGGAGAGCAGTCCATTTTATGTTGTTCCTTTCTGAGATTGGTGCACTGTGTGGTGATTTGGTGGTGGTGGTGGTGGTGGTGGTGGTGGCCTGTATCACAGAATCTTCCTCAAACACGAAGAATCAAACCTTGAAGCAGCCTTGGAGGTAAGCAGAGGCAGGGACTGTTGTCTTGTTAGCAGTAGAAGAGGGAGAGAGAGAGAGAGAGAGAGAGAGAGAGAGAGAGAGAGAGAGAGAGAGACCCAGAGCTAAACGCCCACAAAGGAGTGAGCTGGGCTGTGAGGTAGCTATGTCTGAGGAAGTGTCTGTCTCTGCAAAACATCAGTGAAGCATCATCAGCCCTGCTTTATGAGCCTCTGCTGTGGCTACAGTAAATCGCTGTCCTGCCAACATGGTTCTCAGATAAAACGGACTTGGGAGTTGAGACTAAACCAGCTGTGAAAGGTAACCTGAGGAGATAACGGAGTGATGAATGCAGTATCGACCGGGAGGATGAGCCAGCTCCTAAATAAGGAATTCTCCAAATAAAGCAATGGTTTAAACAGTGTCCCTAGTAGTGGGGAACGGTTTTCGAGCGAAGCTGTGGAAGGAATGAAGGAGAGCCAGAGGGAGGACCATATGGGGCTCACAGAGGGGATGGGGGAACAGTCTTTTCTCACAAGCCTGTCCAAAAATGCAACAACAAGGCAAAGCAGATAAGACACAGATGAGTTACCCTGGGGAGCCAGAGGGAATGTGACAGCTAAGAGGGAAACTGGGAGCGATGCATTGAATCAGCTTGTGATTGTGCGATTTACCTACATCATCAGGAAGAGCGTCACAGAAGGCGTCAGGCCTGCCCCAGCAGTGTTGCCCCAAGATTTCTCCGCTGCGTGACTCCATGTACCTCGGTGTCACAAAGGAAAAGAGAGGGTTTCCCTTGGGAGAAGATTATCTTTTCCCCTTGGTGACATTAGAATGCATGGACTTGCTCAAAGCAAAGTGGGGGGCGGGGGGCGTGGTTGAGAATCTTGGGCCTTTCTGGCTCTGTTCACATTACTGGCAGTTGAGCAGGAGAAGTAATTTGGCCGGTGGGTGGTGTATTACAAAAGGAAATAAAAAGGAAAGAAAGGACGTGACCGCTCCTAGGTCTGCCGGAGAAGGAAGTTTCTTAGATATATGTGGGAAAGCAGATCCAGAAACAGACACATCTGGAAGAGTCTAGAGTGGTCGTGACCCTGAGCCATGTTGGGAGAGGGGGAGGGAAAGGGAGAGAGAACAACCAAGTACAACAGCCAGGAGACCAAAGGTACAAAAAGAAGGGAAAAGAGAGGAGGTGACCAAAATGTCTGGATTACGTAGGGAAGAGCCTCTGTGGGGAAGGGCGGCCCAGAGTTCAAGGTAGAGGGTGGGGCATGCCAGCCGTACCCTGTAACAGAAGGATACCGGAGGACCTGGAGGCCAGGTCTGCTTTGGCACGCTCGGGTGGGTAGGGGGTCAGTGGAGATTGGAGAAAGCACTAGGCTGTGTGCTAATGGAAGAAGGAAATGTGTGAGCGGCATACTGCGGAGATGAGGTCCCTGAAGATGCTGTCTCATACATAGCTTTTGTTTCGCAAGCTTACATTCTCCGGTTGCTCAGAAGCCCACTTCTCACAGAAGTCAAGATTTCTGTGATTGCTTTAAGAGCAAGGCAACAGCAGCAAAATGGCCCTGGGCCTGAGTACAAAAGAAGCTGCCTCCACGTTATAGAACAAAGATGAATGCGGTTCTAGAACGAGAGACCGGTGCTGTGTGCATGCTCCTTAACCCGTGGGGTCAGCCACACGTCGAATCTATATTAAGTGCACAGTGTGTGCCAGAGACTGCCTTCAGTGCAAATGGCAGACAATGAGCAAACAAAGCTGCTGTCCTCATCCCAGTCTGCGACAGCATAAAGGCAGACAATAGTTGGTCCTGTCCTGTGTCGTGGAGATGTATGTTGTGAACTCAAGGTGGCCAGGAGACTCAACAATAGCAGGCTGCCCTTCTTGGACAGAGAAGCTATAGATGGCTTCTCTTAAAAGGAGACACTTAAGGAGAGAGCCCAAGCAAGGCAGGTAGCTGGAGAAGTAAGGACAGAGGACCCGGGGCCAATAGAGGCAGAATAAACAGAAGGCTGTTTGGAGAGAAACAAGAGCAGGAGGAACTTTGGGCTTCATTCTTAGTTAAATACAGTCATTGGAAGATGTTGGGCAGAAAAGTAATATAATCTGACTTACAGCAAAACAAAGACCTCTTGGTTCAGTAATAAGTTCTTGTGTCCATGTTTTACTCCCCGCAAGCTGGTACTGGGCTTATCCCATGATGAATAGGCAAACTCTTTCAAGGCAAAATCCATCTCAAACGGTGGAGAGGGATGGAGAGGGATGGAGAGCAGGAGTCATGAAAGGACAACTAGGAGGGTGTAGAAGGTAAGTGGGGGCAGGGGGAGGGACTCTTCTCACTTATGCCATCCTTCATCCTGCAGAAGGGAGTGACCGAGAGGTGAATTGATGGAGACTGACAATATTAAATCATTGTGGCAGGTGGAGGGCAAGATTACACTTCAGCTCGCTTTGTTCCACTTAACATAATAAATGTATGGGCTTTAACCAAAAGCTAATGTTGAGCTCTTCAGGAATGCAGGGGTCTTTCTGGTTGTTACCCTATCACTTCCTCAGTGTTTGCCTGGACTCTGTTCATCCTCTCTGTGTCAAGGTTTAATGGACAGGCTTCAGCCAATCCTTTCCCTTGGTTATGAATATTCCTCTTCATCACAAACCAGCCATCAGTCTGGCTATCTTTTGAACAATCATGGCAGTGACTCAGGAAAGGCCATTTTACCCAGCGTCTGATGCCAAGCTGGTACTCCATAAATGCCTCGTGGCTGGCTGGAGGAAGGAAGGAATAAGAGATTTGAAAGAGCAACACACTTTCACAAAGCAAAATGTACGGACACATGAAAACACCCACTTGATATGTCTTAATTAGCAGGGTCTCTCTGTCAAGACTCTGCATCTTACACATTTAGTCCAAAGCTGTCCATGCATAGCTCCCTGAACAGTCATATTTATCTAATATTGACGAGAACAGTTGCTCTTGAAGTGCAGTTTATTTGGAATCCTTAATGGGCTTTGGGTTACACTGAAAGTCCACGTCTCCCCTGACAGCTGTCTGTTTCCAGTGTGACTTTTTGAGTGTCTCTTTTCCATTCTCAGACCCACAAGCATTTATTTGTTTACTTCCAATAAGAGCTAGCTGAATCTAGTATGCGCGACAGTAGGTGCTCTTGTGTATGTGGGCATAACCCTGAACCATGTGCTGGTGAAGGGGGAAAAAAACTTTAGAAACTATTACACCTACACCATCAGTTGGGGGGTGGGGGGATTCAGAAAACTTCAGAACTGTGTGCATTTTCTCTTTTTTTTCTTTCTAAATTTTTTATTGGTTATTTTATTTATTTACATTTCAAATGTTATTCCCCTTCCAGGTTTCCCCTCTTCAAACCCTCTATCCCATCCTTCCGTCCTCCCTGCCTCTATGAGGGTGATCCCCCACCCATTGCCTCCTTCTGCCTCACATTAGCATTCCTCTACGCTGGGGCATCAAGCCTTCACAGGACCAAGGGCCTCTCCTCCCATTGTTGCCAGATAAGGCCATCCTCTGCTACATATGAAGCTGGAGCCATGAGTATTCTTTGGTTGTTGGTTTAGTCCCTGGGAGCTCTGGGGGGGGGGGGTCTGGTTGGTTGATATTATTGTTCTTCCTATGGGTTGCAAACCCCTTCAGCTCCTTCAGTCCTTCCCCTAATTCTCCCATTGGGGACTCCGTGCTCAGTCTAATGGTTGGCTACAAACATCCACATCTGTATTGGTAAGTTTCTTCTATAGAATAGAGGTTGAAAAGACTGGCATTCTGCCTTTGGGGGTGGCAAGTACCCCCCAGTGCTGGAAAATGCCCTGGTAACCTGAAAATATGATGATTTGCTAATTCAGTGTGTTCTTTGGAATTGACGTCCATTCTTACTTTATCCTTAAGATTTTTCCAAGTACCCACTGTTCCCACATAATGTAACATAGTTATTTTTCCTCCACACAAGAACCCATCCCACCCTCTGTTCTATGACAAGGGTCATGGACACTCACATTTCAAGAACATTATTTCTGCGCAGTTTCAATTTTCCCTCTATATTACATCCTGTGGATAGTGGATTAGACTGTGACGTTTAAATCTTAAAAACAGCGGAAGGAGTGAAAGGATGTGCTATCGGACTAGTGGTCGGTATGAGCTGGTGGGTAGGCACCCTCTTCTCTTGTCCGTTGGGTGGAAGAACTCATCACAGTTGCTTCTGCTCGACAGTGTATCCTGGATTAACTTTCCCTCTTTCCCCATTCACTCCTTCTGGGCTTCCACCCCCAAATAAATCACCCACAAGGCAGTCTTAGGCTCAGCTCTGATCTTGCCGTGTGGGAATGGAGGCTGACACTTGCATGCTAGACAGACATACCTGTCCCTGAGCACTGAAAAGCATTCCAGCCCACACAGCTAACGTCCTTTGTGTTTCTTTATCCGTAGGAATGATGAATCCAAAACAATCGATATCTCCTTATCCAGTAGCTTCATTGTTGTGTCTCCTGGCAGGAAATCCTCTTTCAGAACAGTTACGTAAAGGACAGGGTTGTTCTGCGAATGACTCTGGCTGCTCGCAGTGAATTATTAGTATCTGGGAACTTGAGGGAGGGAATCACTTTCTCCAGAAAGAGGGGCTGTCTTCATTTAAACTCAGATTCCCACAAAACCGATGCTTACTTTCTGCTTTTTATCCCTACCTAGGAAGAGGCTGTAATGTATCATGTGACCCCAGGGTCAGTAGATCTAGATACATAGACACAGAGAAACTGGGTTCCCAGACAATTTCTGGAAAGGTACAGAAGACTAAATTCAGATATCTGGCACAGAGAAGCTTGTGTGTTTTCCCATAGGAAAGGCTCCTTTATCACAGTTGTCGGATAAAGCAGGCCCCAGGCTGCGGTGGCCCGGGTGGGGAGGATGCTGACGGTTATTTGCTGTGATATAATGGATCTTTTTATGAGAGGATGAGATCAAGAGATTCTGTGGAATATGTCCTGACTCTTCATGAGATGGGTGACAGTCCTGGAATAAGAGGTCTTCAGACCACAAAGCCAGGACAACCAGACACTCCAGTGGTGAGATACAGATGTTTCAGTAGGGTAGTTAGGAGTGCTATGGTGGAGTCTTCTCACTTTCAGCTCTGGACTCCTTATCCTGACTATGGGAGAAGCAGCGCCATCTATTGGTCATTGATTCATAGAACACGCAGCATGCCACAGGCTGGTATCCTCATGCTTGACTACATTGCTCTCTAGAGGGAACAACAACATGACTTTTAACAGACCAAGCCTTGAAAGCACAAGGGAAGGTGTGGTGTGTGTGTGTATGTGTGTGTGTGTGTGTGTGTGTGTGTGTGTTGCTTCCTGTGGAGATGGGTGAAGGAGGGGAGGGAAGATTAGAGATGGGGAGGGAGGAATGCATGTGACAAAGTACAAGGATATGTTTGCATGAAGTGTCACAATGAAACCTTCCTTCTGCTTCTATATTTATCTTTGTAGCAATTACATGCTTCCTTTTGCTAGACGATGTCATTCCAAGTGACTTTTTAGGTTTCAATGTAGTAGCCTGGTGGGGATTTCACACGCCTTTGATCCCAGCAATCTAAGGCAGGCAGATCTCTGTGAGTTCAAGGCTAGCCTCGTCTACATATTAAGTTTTAGGACAGCCAGGGCTACACAGAGAAACCCTGTCTTGAACTTTGCCCCTCCCCCCACCAAAAGTTTCAGTATAGTAGAAGTGGACCCCCTGTCCCTTTACCACGTGCCTGGTATTCATCACTCTGGGCCAGCCCTCTGCCAACGTTGGAGCTATAGCGTCAGCTGATGAATGGCCTTTTTGAGGAAAGAAAAGGCACCTCCGGTGGATCTGAAAGTCTTTTATTCAAGATACGGCATCTTCCTTTATTGATAGAACGTTATCGTACACGACATGTATATAAGATAGGGGCTAGTGCTGAGCTAAAAGAAAACCAGGAGAAGCTTGGATGCGAGCGCCCACCCCTCCGCCAGAAGATGAGGAAGCACGGTAGGAAGGGCTTAAAGAGGAAAAGCAAAAGACAATAAAGCCAGCGTTCCCCGACGGACGCTCAGCCTCCCTGGAATGGTCTCTGCTGGTAGAGCTTTTGAAAGGACTGGCAGAAATAATGTCTGCTTCAGGTGACAGGATACAAACAAGGAGTCCTATGGGGTGTCTGTCATTTTGTCACCCTCCCCCGCAGCCCCGAGCTTCTTGGTGAGAAGCCCCATAATGTATGGAAATACACAACTGTGAATAAGGTAGTTCTCTGTGCACACAGAGTGTGTTGATTGATGGAGGCTCTATAAACAGAAGAAATGGTTTTTTTCCAGCAAAGTATTGCCCAAGGGTCTCTCATGGAACCCCCTTTTCCCCTTACTGTGTTACAAGTCTCACAGATGGCTACTACTACTAAAATTTAATTGGAACTGGCAGTAGCCACTTCAGTCTGGTGAGAAGTCATTGTTGCTCTAATGAATTGCTTCCATCCCTGCCCATTTGAGGTCCTGAGCAAGAACCAAGGAGGCCGGGGAAAGGAACAGACTGACATCTAGAGGGCACAGGGAAGATGAGCTCCTACTTGATACAGAGCCCTCTGTATCAAGTAGGAGTGGGGCCTCTGAGGTCATTCCAGTGGGGGTACTGATGTTCTCCTGCCATGGCACTGTGAGAGACTCACACATATTCCTCTTCTCTCCATATCTTCTATATAGGTAGTCTCCACCGTGACACGGCAAGAACATGCCTTTCAGAACATCTCGACTTTGAGCAAAGTATGCCTTGGTAGTAGTGCATAGTGCACAGCTCCAAGTTTGGATCCCTAGGAAGACTTTCCCACATCCCCTCACTAGGAGTGGGGTTCAAATGCCCCTGCAGGTACCAGAAAAGCCTGCAGAGTTACCTTTAAGCCAGATTTCACTTGCTGATGTTTTCAAGCTTCCTGTAGCTAATTCCTTGGGAGACTATGAGAGAGAGGGTGTCCAGTAGTGGCGGTGTGGTGGGAGGCATCTAGCCAGGACACAATGCAGAGTTCCTTTCCCTGCAGTCCCATGGAGCTCTGCACTGAGAAATGAGGTGCCGCTTGGTAGGACAAATCACTCCCAGTTCCAGACATGCATTGCAGGTAAGATGGTTACATAGTGTCTGAAGTCAAGACCAGGTAGCAAACAAGGGGTTGTTCCCCAAAGCAGAATAATTACTTGTAGGCTAGAGCTTGGCATCGCTCTAGAGGTTAAGAGGCTGCAGCTGTGCTGGCTCCCATTGGGATCTGCCACAGATGTTCTGGGCACGGTTAGATCTCTCAGGTCATAAGGACATTAATGTGGAGCTGCTGACAGCGAGGCCCGAACCAGCTGGAGACTCTCTTACCAGGCTTCCAGGAAATGAGAGCGGCAACCCCAGAGGTGACATGGGGTGCCTTCAGATGCCAAAGAGCTGCAGTGAACATCTGCGCCTCCCTTTCTGGTGGTACTGATGCCTCCAGCTTTTGGACTGAAATGGCCTCACTGCTGGTAGCTATTTTGGTAGGTATGGAAGCATAAGGCATGTGGCCTTGGCCCTTGTTAGTAGACAGCCCTCCTTCACGGGTCAAAGAGAGGGTCCCGTGATTGCCTTTTGTAAGTTTCCATTTCATTTTCACTGAGAAAAGTGAAGTAGAGAGAGAGACTTTCCACACTGTACATTTGCCATGTCCGCTCACTGTCGAGCGTCTGCCTCACACTACAATGGACTCAGTCGCTTGTCTCTATAATGGGCACTCTCTTACTGCCAAGGAGGGGGTGGTGCCATTAAAGTGTTTTCTAATAAGTTATCTCCCCTGTGGCATATTAACATTCTGTGTTATTGATTATGAACACCAGAATATCAAACTCGAGAACAATGAGGAGACTGAGCAAGCCACAGGTAAACAAAGTTATCACCTTGGCCATATTTCCTCTGTGCAGCTCAGTGGCTCCATGCTCAAGGTGTCATGGAGACCTTGTCCTCTTCCTGGAAAACGAAAGCCCTTTATTTACTAATGTATTATTCATTGGGAGTGTGAATATCTTTATTTGAATATGTATGGCATGGGCATGCATGGGGCTGTGAAAGGCAGTCTGCTTTCTGGTCGAGCTAGGTTTAAGCCCCGGAGACCCTGCAAGGGACGGAAGGAAGTTTGCCATAGGATCCCAGACACTAGGCGCCATAATTCAGTGGCCTTCAGTCATGTAGGCTGTCAGGACTCCACCCCCACAGTTACCAGCCAGGTAGCAACAGCCACGTAGGCCCAGCCCACTATAAAAGGAACCGCTTTCCTCCTCCTCCCTCACTGTCTCTGTCTCTCTCTCTCTTGCCCTCTTGCTCCCCCGCCTCTCTGCCTTCCCTTCCCCCCTCTCTCCATGTGGCCATGGCCAGTCCCTACTTCTCTACTCTTCTCCCTTTCTACAATAAACGCCTTAAAACCATGGACTGCCTCTTCTCATCAGGATCTGCCTTGATGGAGGAATGGAGCAGGTCTTCTCCTATAGAGCCTCACATCTAACCTCCCACCAGGAAGCTGCCCTGCTGCCAGCCAACCCATGGGACCCAGCCGGAGCGCTCTCCTGCCCTTTTCCCTTTGGCCCTGGGCCAGAGCCTGCGGGCCCCCACTCTGTTCTCAGCTCTTCCGTGGCATACAACAGTGTCTGGGATGTCCAAGTGCCTGAGAACCTGTTGTACTAGGCCTCCAAGCAGCCCAGGGACCCCGAGCCAATTCCAACAGTTCCAGGGGGACCCCAGACTGCACCTTCCCCAACCCCAAGAGTGGGGTCCTGCAGCTTCTCACAGCCTGGCTGCCCAGGGTGCACGCAGTCAAACTCCCTGTGTCCTCCTTGCCCTGGTCCAAGCCTTGGGCTGGATGAGGGACCCCATTTTGACCCGAGGTCAATTTTGTGTCTTCTCTACATCTCTCTGTATACTGAGGCAGAGATTTATTCTATAGCTTCTTAGTTGGGCCAGACAGCTTGCTCTGGTGTTTCTATCTCTGCCCCTCACACTCTGGGACTCTATGTGGCTGCCATAGCCACCAGTTCTTATGTGGGTTCTGGAGGTCTGAAGTTTGGTCCTCACACAAGCACAGCAAGCACTTTGTCCACAGTCATCTCTCTGGCCTAATGGTCCTTTTCTTGTACTAGGTCTTACTGTACTAGGTCTTTAAAGGGACGTCTAGGGGGAAATGTCTTGTTATGTTATCCAGTTTGGTTTTCAACTATCGGGCTCAAGTAATGCATGTGTGTTTGCCACTCCTCCCACGTTTGCACTAGCAGGTTTCCTAAGACTGGCGTTTCTGTGAGCACCCAGATTGCAAGGCTATAAAGGTTTGGGTTGGTCTGCCCAACCTAATTTATTATTTTTAAAAAAGAAATTCTGTTGCTTTTAGGGCATGAATCTGAGAGTTAAAAACTGTTGAGGAGTGTATTTATTGTGGTATAGCAGACATTTTTGTAAAGTACTCCTTTCCACACATCACCATGAGTGAGTTGTTTATGCTGCTTCCTTAAACGAAGTCCGAAGTCCTCTGCTTGTGGACAACATCTCATCCCTTATTCAGGGATGCTGCCCCAGGATTTCCCCGTTCATCAATTTCTCAGCTCTCCTAGGATGCTTTAACATTGTATAAACTTATATAATAACATATGTAATGTTATATAGGTTTTAGTATTTTATATATCTACATATGTAGGTACACATGTATGTATAGTTACACTTCCTACTTTCCCCAATTAAAACAGTTATTTCCTGATTCTGCATCCATTATAAGTCATTTTCTGCATCTATTGCTTCCATTTTTAAAGTCTGGTTGTACCTGTTGTCTGGGTTCACCGACTCCATCTTCTCTTCTATTTTCTCTTGATCCCACTGCAGTCTGGTTTTGTTTCCTCTTCTTTAAAAAAATTTTTTTTAAAGTTTTATTTTATGTGTATGGGTGTGTCACCTCCATATTTGTATGTGCATCGTATATATGCTGTGACTTTGAAGGTCAAGAGAAGGTATCAGATTCCTTGAAACTGGAGTTTTAGATGTTATGAGCCACTGTGTAGATACTGGGAACTGAACCTAGGTTCTACAATGATAGCAGTTAGTGCTCGAAACCATTGTGCCCTCTCTCCAGCCCCTATTTCCCTCCTCTTATCAAAACTTCTAGTGCCAAAGCCACCAGTGAGTGACCTTGTTGGCAAATCCAGTGATTGATTCCCATCCCTTTCCCATGTGGTCCGTTAGCTGCATGGGCAGAATGGCTCCCTCCTTCTCCATAGCTGGTGTCCATTTGCTTCCAGCCAACCACACTCTTGCATTTCCTCCTTGGTGGTGGCTCCATCTTTGTCTCTTCTGTTAGGGCCAAAGAAGTGCAGAGCCCAGCCATGGCCCCTGTTTATGCAAAACTCTCAGCTTCATCTTAAAAGAAATAAAAGCGTTTATCTTGGAGCCACTTTGAGTGACCATGGCTCCAGAACACAGATTTACCCCAGTTACTTTAAATTCTATGCTCTAGTGTGGGAGCAATTTCACTGAGTTTTATTGTTTTACAGAGCAAAGAATTCATACATCAAGCAAAGTTTAAAGTACATCAGAGAGGGAAACAGCAAGACAGAGGACATTTTTCTATAGGCTAACTGGTGAGTCTTAGTTTTTTTGTGGGTGGAAGAAGCCATTGGGTCTGCTAAGGTAACAGATTCTAAAAGTTTTTATTTCTTAATCATAGGTGTTAGTTCTGACACAGAGGTGGGTAAGGAATGGCTATCCCAGGTCTAAAGCTAGTTCAAGATAAGGTAATTGGCTTCTGGACCTGCAACATCCCAATCGCTCCACAGTTCTGAAGTCTAATCAGTCAATCCGTTGCTGTGGATGGAGCGTCCATCCAGGATGTCACAGCTCTTTCCTTTTATGCTCAGTTCTTTGTTGATGACACCCAACCTCAGGCCACTGCGAACACAAACCTTCACTGTCCTAATATGCAGCTCCATTTTTCTTATGCTGCAGATCCAAATATTCAGTTGCCTATTTGACATCTCCAGTTTGCTTAATACATGTTTCAAAATTAGAAAGTCTAAAACTGTCTGGCGAGCAAGTCTAAACTAGATTGTGTTAGTTGAGACGGTCTCGGCTAGACAAGTCAAAATTAGGCTGTCTAGACTTAGCAAGTCTAAAATCTGAACTTCTGATACCCCCCAAAACTATCACTGCTCCACTGTCTCTGCAGCCTTTCCCCGTTACAGCTGACAGAAACTCCCTAGCTCCAGGAGTATGCCCAAAGGCTGGGCAGTCATTTGTTGCCTTACCATCCATCACACTGCTATTAAACACACCTCAGAGCCTGTGCCGTTCTACTTTTAGAGTATAGCCAAGCTACCTCCTCCCCCTTTGCTGTTCCCATTTTAGGATATGTCATAGTTTTCTCTTGCTTGTATTACTGCAAAACAAAAGCACCCCCCCCCCAACAACAACAACAACACTAGTCAGGTGTGATTCAGCTTATGAGGAAGCTCAATATTCTGGAGGCAGAGGCAGGGGACAAACAAACAAAAAGGACCCAACCAACTTCAAAGTTCTGTCATTTCCTTTCGATAGTTCGCCATGCATGTATGCTAGATTCAGCTGTTCTGTTAGTTCTTGTGTTAAAAGCGGCCTCTATGATCTGCCTCCAGGCCTTGTCTGATGTAGCCTGCAGGACATCCCTGCAGCTTCCTGATCTGTCATTCTCCATCCTGTTCCAGGCATCTTTGCTTTCCTCGGTGGTTCTCCTGCCTCTTGCCGAGACCCTACCTATTTCTTCTGCCTGGATCATTCCTCTACCATTTTTAAATATTTGCTTAAATCTCACAGTCTCCGTGAGACCTGTTCTAATTAAAAACGTAAAGGTAAACAGGGCTTGGGGAGATGGGTCAGTGCTTAAAATACTTGACGTACAGGCAAGTGTAAGTGAGGGTGCTGTGAAGCTATAGAACTAAACCGCTCCATGGGTAGAAAGAAAGGCTTATTGGGGACCCAAAAGCAAGCAGAGTCTACGAGTCACCAGGGCTGACCAGTCTTTGAGCGGATACTGGCTGTCCGGATTACTGCGAATTAGGAGTCCTTTCTGGAGGTGGTTGGCCTTTGGGGGAAGGTTGATGGAGGTTCCTGACAAAAGAAGCTGCCTTAAGCCTGCTTTTCTAGTAAATAGAAACCTTTAGGCTTGCATACCTGTAACCACCCTTCTCTTCACCCACTGAAAGCCCTTCTGTTTAGAACAATGTCACCAGCACTGCCATTTGGAGGTGCCATTTAAGATCAACAGCAAGAAGGCTTGTGTTTGGATCCCTAGCGCCCTGCTAGGTGGGAATGGCAGCAGGTAATTCCAGTCTCAGAAGGTAGAGAGACCACGGATTCCCAGAGCAAGTAAGCTGGCTACTGGGAGACCAAAACTGGAAAAAAATACACCTTGTAGGTTAGGAGCTCTGTTTACAGTGAAGAGTAAGTTCCTGTGTAGTTTTCTATGCCCCAGTGAGTGAGTGGGTTGCTTCTGCTTTTCATCTTCTTCTTCTCCTCCTTCTCCTCCTCCTCCCCCACTCCTCCTCTTCCTCTTCTTCTCCTTCCCCTTCCCTTCCCCCTCCTCCTCCTCCTTCTTCTTCTTCCTCCTCCTCCTCCTCCTCCTCCTCCTTTCTTTCCCCCTCCTCCTCTTCTCTTCTTCTCAAGGGTGGGTGGGGGGAACAGACCTGGGAAGACTGGGAAGTGAGTATGCTTGGGGTTCATGCTGTGAAATTCACAAATCATCAATATTCTGTAAAAAAGAATACATTTCTGTTTGTCATGTTTGATCCATCTGCACCAGATGTGCTTAATCACATGTGGGTGGGAGGTATGTGAGTGGGTAATATTTCAGGATGTATGCTTGTCCCTAATTGGATCTGATGGGAAACATGGTGTATTGTCAGTTTTACCTTCTTAAGCTCTTGTAAAACATGACTGGTGGCCATTTTCTGGAAACTCAGAATGGACTTGGCCAGAGATCCATCCTCCTGGCCAGTATCTAATTAAAGCTTGCTTCAAAATTGTGGAAGTGGTCTTATTCTTGACCAGTGGGATAACAGTGGATGAGCCATAACTTCAGATCTTGGTTGGATGGAAAGAACTTGCTTCAAAAAGAATAAAGATGGGGAGTGATTTGGCATATCAACCTTAGGCCTTTACATGAATGGACATATGAGTCCCCCCCACCTCATGCATGCATACATATATACAATACATACATACATACATACATACATACACACACACTCATGACATACATACTATGCATGAGAAGAAAAGTAAAATCTAGCTTCCTATTCCACAACCACTTTGTCGTTGAACTTGGGGTGTTACAGCCTGTGCCCCAAGCCAGTTTTAGCCACCTGTCCACAATAAGGCAACTGAGAGTCAAATTAGTATCGGAAAACAGAAATGGATTTATTCAATGTGGTCACATTGGGAAGAAGGACAAAGATCCAACAAAAACTCTAAATACCCTGTAAATATACCTTTATGTTTCTTGAAGTGAAATTAATAAAATAGGGAGCTAAAAACACATACATCTAAGCAATCAAGGTCAATGTGTGGTCCTGTCTACTCTGACCCAATATCCGGGCTCCAGTCTTACCTGTAAAGTGGTCTGATATGCTGTTAGATGCGTAAAGTCTGTATGAAAGGTTCTTCCTCTGGCTGGGGCCTCTTCCTTCCCCCAGCAGATTCCTGGCGGAAATTCTCATTTCTTTTGAGGTCCACTGTTCCAATAGGCTGGCAGTCAGACTGAGAGTCGCAGGTGTCTCGTTAGAGTGTCTCATTTCTCCCAGACTGGAACTTCATTCTGTTTTCTCATCTTCACAGCTATCACAACTGATCTAACCTGGCAAATAAATGCTATCAGTTGTTTCTTATGCATCCTGCCTCCCCCGAATGGTTAAATTCAACTAGGGTTTGGGTAATGAATGTGCTGTAGGCTTAGAACAACTCTGTGATGATAAAGTGTGATAGCTTGATGGGATTTAGAACTGCACAAACAAACCTCTGGGAATGTCTGTGAGGGGGTTGATGGAGACTGGCACCATTTCATGGGCTGGGGTTCTGGATGGAATGAAAGGAAAACACAAGGTGTGATGGTTTGTATATGCTTGGTCTAGGGGTTGGTGACGCTATTAGGTGTGGAGTAGGTGTGTCACTGGGCATGGGCTTTAAGACCCTCATCTTAGCTGCCTGGAAGCCAGTATTCTGCTAGCAGCCTTCAGATGAAGATGTAAAACTCTCAGCTCCTCCTGTACCATGCCTGCCTGGATGCTACCATGCTCCAGTCTTGATGATAATGGACTGAACCTATAAGCCACCCCAATTTAATGTTGTCCTTATAAGAGTTGCCTTGGTCATGGTGTCTGTTGACAGGAGTAAAACCCTAACTCAGACACAAGATGAACAATAGGATCATTGCTTTCTACTTCCTGACTGTGGCTATAATGTGACCAACTGCTTCATGATCTTGCTACCATGCCCCGCTGTCACGTTGGATGGTGACATCAAACAGCATGTCCAAAGATACTTGTTTCTCATGCTGCTTTTACCAGGTACTGTGTCAGAGCAGGAAACAACTATCCAAGTGCCTTGGCATCAGTAGGTAGTATCTGTTATATAAGACTGTGAGGCAGTTCAGGGTCAAAGGGTCACTTATCACTGAAGTCCATGAGCCCCCATTCTGACTCGTGGACTTCAGTAGTACTTGGAATTCCAGGGATGGCACTGCCAGATAGCAATGGACAGAGAGGTCTAGATACTTCCCTTCTTGGTCAAGAGCAGCTATTTTTATTGGTTGTAAGTTTTCTCTGTGGAAGGCTGGGAGGTCTCTTCCCTCTAACGTGTCTATTTTTTCATTTGAAGGGCTGTCTTGGCATCGTCTCGAGTGATCCTCGGTATCTGCCTTAAGCCAGTGTTTCTCAGCTTGACACTGGTGCTATTTTGTTGTGAGGGGCTGCTCTATGTGTCTCAGGAAGCTTAATAGTTGCTTGTCTTTATTCACGAGACTCCTGTTTTCTCTCTCTGCCTCATAAGGCAGTAGCTAAAATCTGAAGATATTCCCAGACATCTTCTACAGACAAAGTTGCCCCTGGCTGAGACCACTGCAGTGACTCAAACCGAATGTCTTCTCCTGGGCTGTCAAGTTCTGTTATAACCAGAGAGGCTACCCCACAGACCTGATGTTCCTCAGGTTTTTTATGAATCCTGTGGCAGCTGGTAAGCACAGGAGTAATAGATTGTCTCACCACCAAGACCTGCCAAAGACTTTCTATACTGCTCTCTCTAACCCATCTTTTACCCAGCGAGGCTACACAGCCAGCAACACACTCACATTTCTGGGGATTTTTTGCTTGACATCCCTGAGTGTCTAGCTCCATATTAACTTCCTAGCTGTTAACAAGCCACAGCCAACAGTGCCACTCCGTATGGTCCAGCATCCACACACAAGAGTCTATAAGCAAATTATAGGTTAAAAAACAAAAATCAAGTTTAATATATAAAAAAAGTTACCCATAAAGGTTTCCTCATTTCTAATAGTTAGACTTTTGGGAAGAAGTAGTTTTTTACATCAAGTCTTTTCAAAATCTTAACCAGCTGTTCTCTGTCAAGAACTGGATACTGGAGAGTCCAAGGCAGGAAGCCTTATTTGACAAGAGTGTTTTTGGCCACATCCACCCATACAGGCTGTGTTCTTGGAGCTCCGGGGCTATAAGGAATCCTGGAGAGAAGGGGATTCTTGCATGGCTGCCATCTCGGTGTGTGCACCTGGCTCATGGCATTCAGCTGAGGACAGTCCCGAAGCTTGTGCCTTCTTATACTTACATATAAATGCATCTGTTTTTCCAAGGCTAACTTTGAAGGATTCCACTGGTACCAATGAGCCACAGGGCCGCATCCTGCCCAGACACTGCACGCTACTTGCTCTTTGTGAAGGTGATGCTGTGTCGGGTGCACCAGTTCTGTCAGGATTCGAAAGCGTCTTCATCTCAGGCTCAGCGATGTGACCCTTGGAAGTCAGGGGGATGCTGCTGCCTCCACAGTCTGTAAGATGCCGGTGGTGATCTTCACTGAGCAACAAGACCATGGCCCCACCAACACGCAGCACTCTGTGACAAAAATAATCCCAAACAAACCGTAATCGGGATGAGGGTTTCTATGTTCCGAGACAACGCACCATTCCGATTTATTTAAAATAGTTGCTAATCGGAAATTTAATTTCATTTATTTAAATACAAGAGTTTTGATAATTAGGTAGCATCTTCCATAATGCATACTCATTATAGTAATTATGGAATCTCTGGTACAAATCTGCTTTAATTATCTATTTTTGCTCTACTTAGAAGGCAAGCTTCAAAGTAATTTATAGTCACATTCTAATAAATGATTGTATGACAGAGAAGGCAAGTGTGAGAATCCTTTGGAATTGCATATTTAAGATAGACACGGCTGCCGGCAGGAGTCACCAGGGAGGAGTTAGGACATGAACAAGGGACAATTAAGGGATGACCCCACAAAGGGCGCGCGGATCAGGAGACATCAGCTTCTGAGAATTTATCTACTCAGTCATCCAAGTGTGACACATCTGTGGGAACAGTGACAGCTTATGAGTGACTAAAGGTTCACAGCAGTGAGGGGGGAAGCAAGGGGCAGTGAGGGGCAGTAGAAGCTGCAAGGTGCACACCAGAGGCTGCAAAACCAAGCTCAGGAGTGAGCCAGCCCAGTGACAGGAAGGGGCCTGGGAGGAAGCGGGCAGGAGCAGGGACTAAAGGCTGCTCAGCCTGGTGGGGGAAGCAGAAAGAGGGGGCGCAGAGCTCAGTATGGAATGATCTGCTCAGTACGGATGGTGGGTTCCAGAGGACAGCTGGGTGCATAGTCTGGGGGGTGTGTGTGTGGAGGTGTGTGTGTCCTGAGGCACCAGGGCTTGAGGCAGAGACAGAAGGCTTAATGGTAAATGGAAGATAAAGCCAAAATGTCTGGATTTTGCAGGAGAAGAAGAGGGAAGCAAAGTCAGGAAGCAGAAACTTCTCTTAAGGAAGGACTGTGGAAGGGAACCAGGGGATGTACCCAAGAGGAAGCTGGAACACTGGTTGTGCCATGTCGGCCAAAAAGGCATGGTATCAAGTGTCAAAAGCTATAGGACCAGCAAGTGGTCATGGTTAGTGAGCCTTGGGACAGATGGACGGAAGGCCAAGGCAGCAAGGAGATAATAATTTGCCAAGGAAGTCCACTCAATACAGCGCACTCCATCTCTTCCCAGCGTCTACTCAGAAGGCACATGTCTAAGGTCTGTCCTATGGTGCTCCGGGCTGCTCTGCAGTCTGTCCACTTCTGCCTGTCTGTCCTATGGTACTCCGGGCTGCTCTGCAGTCTGTCCATTTCTGCCTGTCTGTCCTATGGTACTCCGGGCTGCTCTGCAGTCTGTCCATTTCTGCCTGTCTGTCCTATGGTACTCCGGGCTGCTCTGCAGTCTGTCCACTTCTGCCTGTCTGTCCTATGGTGCTCCAGGCTGCTCTGCAGTCTGCTCACTCCTGTATTTAAGGCCCACTGCCTGCTCGCTTCCCTCTGGCCAAGGATCTCCCCTCAGTTGCTCACACTCACTAACATGTTTCTGCCTTCAGTCAGTTGGTCTCATTGCTCTCTCTCCACTTCACAGGCCTCCCCTTGTGTGCGTCTCACCCCTCAGGCCCTAGACTTGTGCTGCCACTTCTGTAGACAGGCTTCTATTGACTATGTATATCTAAGGCACAGCCAGGACTGTCCTCCCGCTCCAGCCAGTATCCTGAGCCACCATAACTGGAAACTGCTGTGTGAACCACTGTCCCAGGACCTCACCTGTCCTGCCCACGGCTGTGTCCTCAGGATCTAGTTCAGGACACAAACATTCACACATCTGCAGAAAGAGTGACGGAACCTCTTAGGAAGAAGAGGAAGGTAAAATGGCTGAAGTCTAGGGAGGAAAGTGGGCAGAGTATGGTTCTTTAGGAAGGAAGGGACTGGGAGAAGCAGCCTGGCTTGGAGGAGAAAAGCCACTTCTACACAGACCGGCAGGCAGAAGGAGGTCAGCTATAAAACTACAAATAGCTCTGAACACAGCAAAGAAAATGGAAGTAAAGTGGTAACAACAAGGTCTTTTGACTCATTTCATTATCCAGGATGAAAAGGCTGGTGCGTAGGACGGAAACACTGGGATGATGACCATTTTTGAAGATGGAAACTGCTATGGTATTTTTTTTTTTTGGGACAGTGGTTAGTTATATCATATCAACAATGCAGGATATCATTAATCCTGCAATATTACCTCTGTGAAATTATCCCGAGATTACATAATTGCAGTAGCAGCAGAGTCCCAGGGCTCAATAATGATGATAGCCGATATTTCCTTACTGTGTACCATCTCCCTCTTCTAGCACATGTGCAAGGCACTTCACGTGATAGTGACCAGCTTATTCACTGTAATTTCTTTCAAATAATGGAGAAAGGAGAAAAGAAGAACCAAACTTCTGTGATGAGAGTTCTTCTAGGCCTCTTCCCATGTACATGACACAGAATGTCTCACAAAAGGGCTATCAGAAATTATACTATTGCTCAAAATGCTTGCCTTGAACAGCAGCAGTATTTCAGTTCTCGACACTGATGATATCTTTAAAATGTCCTGTTGTTAAAAGGGCGAGAAAACTGTACACCAAACCATAGACAGGATTTCTCTTCTGCATGGGATCCTGCAAGCCCAGGGGTAGATGATTCAATAAAGCTGTTACTGGACCATGGAGCACCTTAGGCATTTGGCATCTAAACCATTGACTGCCAGCCTTCTGCCTCGGGACATTTGGTGTAGCCCCTGGCCCTTGAGTAGCTTTGCTGCTTCCTTCTTCATGGAATATCAGCATGGATAAAAACAAGGCCCCCTTTAAAAATTCCTTCACACCTTCCAAACTTTACTGGCAACTCTTGTCTCCCGTGAAACCATTCCAGGCTTCTTCAGCATTCGGGAGCATTCCTCTTTCATCAAGGTGAGCAAGGTTCATTTCAAATGTTGTTCATGTATTTGGGAATAGTTGAGAAGAAAGCCCAAATGCTCCATCAAATTCCTAACTGTGCTCTGTCTTGAGATAACTAGGTGAGCTGCATGTGTGGCTCTTGCTATCATAGCAATCGTTGGTCTGACAATCTGAGTGTGACCCATATTCCTTCTCGGGGACCCCATTCTGTGTGACACAGAACCATAGATTTTTCACAGCCATTATGAATAAGGCTACTGAATACTTCTTTCTCTTAATTTTAGTAACACAAGTCTCCTCTTTTGATTTCTAGATATCTAGATCCAATAGATACCAGTGAATTATTAGGAGAAAAGCTTACGTATTTAGCTATGAATGTATATCCTCACAGACCTTCCAAGCAGTGTCTTATGCTAGGAAGTCTGGGTAGGAACTAAGAAGCTGAGTGCTGTCTAGTGCTCAGCTGTTTAGACCCATGGGACCCTCTGAACAATACGTGAAGGTATATATTATGATAGAAAAACGAGCCATGAAGTGGTCAGTCTGCTTATGCAGACTTATAGAGTCTTATGTGACTTATAGAGTCACAGCCAAGCCTGTAACAAGCTGCCTGGCTTCCAAGGCTGTGTTCTCAGTCACTGTGTGCTGTCTGGACAACCCTGAAACTACAGAAGTCAAAGGTTAGGCAGGTAGCTGGGGCAAAGGAGAAAGAGCCATCCCCCCTCTTATACTGAAATGCATAGACTTTAAACTGGACCTACTGAGGCACGCTTAACCACGCAGGAAACTCTCATCTTCCTGACTCTGTGGTAAACGTTTCAATTCCCTGACAGTGGGCAGGCAGCAGGCAGGCAGCAGGCAGGCAGGCAGGCAGGCAGGCAGGCAGGCAGGCAGGCAGGCAGGCAGGCAGGCAGCAGGCAGGCAGCAGGCAGGCAGCAGGCAGGCAGGCAGGCAGGCAGGCAGGCAGGCAGGCAGGCAGGCAGGCAGGCAGGCAGGCAGCAGGCAGGCAGCAGGCAGGCAGCAGGCAGGCAGCAGGCAGGCAGGCAGGCAGCAGGCAGGCAGGCAGGCAGATTCATCAGTGTCACACCTACAGAAACTTCAACTGCCACAGGTGCTGTCTGCAACCCTAACTCCCATGACGTGTACACATGTCTAAAATAGAGAAAGCTAGATCTTTAGTCAAGTCATTATCTCTCTCTGCAAAGTTCCAGTTTAAATGCGAGTAATGGCTTCCACGTTTCTTTATCTCCCGTGAACTGGTTAATAGGTAGCGAGCAACTCAGTCAGGGTCACAGCCTGTCCTAGGCTGTACAACAAGATCACAGCCGGCAGCTTTTAAGAATCATATCCAGGCCCGATCCTAGACCAATTAAGTTAGAGATGTGGCGAGAGATGGGAAACGGCCATAGTATTTTTAAACACGCCGAGGCAATAACTTTAACATGAAGACAGGGTTGTGAAATCTGCTGAAGGAGAATTAATATCAGATCTGGGGATGAGGAGAATTAATATCAGATCTGGGGATGACGAAGAGATGCCTACATCACAAGTGCTGCTTTGAGCAGGACAGAGCCAGGGACCCAGGCAGCAGGGAATGGCTTTAAAAATGTATTTATTTCATGTATTTATTTTTGCATGCCTGCATGCCACAGCACACACACACAGGGGTCAGAGGGGTCACTCCACAGCCAGCTCTTGCTCTCACTGCGACAGGAACTCTGGGATTGCAGATGTAGATACCCTTCACTGTACCTGTTCATGCACACGAGGACCCAGGCCGAATCCCTAGCACTCATGGGAAGAGCAGATGTGACAGGGGGTGCCTTCGGTCCCAGCATGGGGTGTGTTGAGACAGAAAGATCCCTGGGGCTTGCTGGTCACAGTCTAGCCAAATCTGTGAGTTCCAGCCATGCTCTGAGAACTTGTCTCAAAAGTTGAGTGGTGAGTGAGACATAAAGACACCAAACAGAAATGTCTGGTTTCCACACATGTGTACCACATGAACACACATGTGTACACCACAAATGAGAAATGTGAGGTGCCCGGCTGACAAGATGCAGTGAGACAGCTAACAGGTGGGTGACAACTTGAGCCAGGCTTTGATTCCCTATGGTATGTTAGCCTTGACACTGAATTCTCTCTTACACACTGGTGACACATGACTCCCAAAGAAGGGGAGCGACATGCAGGTCCTGGTCCAGCTGATGTAGTTTATCATTGCTCAATCCCTTATTGTTGTCTACTTATTCCTGTATCAATACAGATGACTGGGAAATGTTTATCTAGGCCTTACTGAACCTCTTGAAAAAATACTTCCATTAAACTACATTCAGAGGTCAACACTGGAAAGTGTGGTATGAACAACAGTGTGCATTATCATCTCATGCCAGTGAGGTCCCACCCTGTCACTCTGGTCTGTGGTTCAGCGGCTCAGGCCCATCTTCCTGGGCCCAGTTTCTTATCTTTAAAGTGTGGGGTCTGACATGGAGGATATAAGGTTTGTGAAGATTAGAAGCAGATATCTAAATTATCCACTCTGGTGACTGAAACAATAGTCATTTTTTTTTCCTCAATAAAATTAATGATATAAGAAGATTCAGAAAAAACATTTCAGTTATAAACTTCTAACTTTTGGAAAATTAATAGTAACAATTTTTGAATTGTTTGAAGTAAGAAATTATTCCACTGTAAACAGTCTTAGGGACAATGATATATTTTGACTAAATGGTCCATAGCTAGAATATTATAGGAAAAAATTCAACAACTTACCTTTCCATTTCTTGTAGAATGCTTTTGATGTCTTTTCCTAACTTAAATTTTTTCCCAAATGGAATGTCAGAAATAATAACATCCGTACTTTGTGATGGCAGTGGTAAATCTGGAATGCAGAAGCCAGAGACTCCTATTACGGCAAGGTCAGGGTTCTATCGCCTCAACGAGACACTGACCTACGAGCATTTTAAAATGTATCCAATAAGATTCAGAGCTTCTATATTGCTTCTATGAAAAGACAAGATTTCGAAGGCTGGAGATTCAAGATAAAAATCACCAGCACTATTTTGCAATCCTCCCTGGTCTGGCAGGGTAACAGTCAGAAGTAAATGCAGAGGACAAGAAGCTCTTAACAATTCCCTCTTTATCTTTGCCAAAGGTCTTTAAAGGCTTAGGTGGCCAGGGCCGGGCCATTCCCTGTAAACAGGCCTCTCTCCTACTCCTGTAGCAGCAGGTTTCTCACCAGCCCCACAGCATCCAGCTCTCACCAGCCCCACAGCATCAGTATCTACAGGAAGTACCACTGACTGTGCAGAGTTCAAGTAGGGGTATCTGCAAGACAGGCTGTGGGCCAGGGATTTGATGCAGAGACTCCTGAGATAGTAAGCGCCTAACTCACAAGACTGAGCACACAGTAAAACCCTGTAAATTATGAAGTGCTCTGAACTGCCTGTGGAACACTCACATTCTTGTAGAAACAGCTATTCTTAGTTAAAGTTAGTTCTGTAGTTACACAGACTCAATCCTCATGCCCAGTCATTTTGTCTGGACATCTGTTCCTCAGCGGATTCATCTCTTCTACATCTGCATTTCATTAATTAAATTAATTAACAAAGACGAGCGGCTACTGGATCTTCTATGCTTACCTTTTTTGATCACTTTAGTTAAGTATAGGGAGGCACAAATAATGTCAACAAATTCCTAATCCATCATCTCAATCCACAAGTCCACAGTTAGTCTTTAATGATTTTTGTTTTCAATTTATTTTTGATGTGTACGAGTGTTTTGCCTGAATGTTTTATTCATCCATGCATCCATCCATGCATCCGTCCGTCCGTCTGTCTGTCTGTGTCTAGAGTTTCTCCTGGCTATCTATCTATCTATCTATCTATCAGAGTTTCTCCTGTCTGTCTGTCTGTCTATCTATCTATCTATCTATCTATCAGTTTTTTATCTATCTATCTATCTATCTATCTATCTATCTATCTATCTATCATCTATCAATCAATCAGAGTTTCTCCTGGCTGTCCTTGAGCTCAGAGGTCTGCCTGCCTCTGCTCCCAAGGGCTGAGATTAAAAGCAGTCCTGTGTGTATGATGTGCACCACATGCCTGCAGGGACCTTGGAGGCCAGAAGTGGATGCCAGATTCTGAGACTGGAGTCACATATACCTGTGGAGTAGCCATGTGGGTGCTAGAACTTAAATCCAAAAAGAGTAGCCAGTGCTTTATTCACCGAGCCATCTCTGCAGCCCCTATAAGAAGTCTTAAACATGTAAGATAACTAGTTTGGCAACTGAGTTGAGACACCATTTAATTTATAATTTAGTAAGGAATATTGTTGGGAAGGAAGATGCTAAAATTATATACTTTGGAAATATCTATTATACTACATGATGCTGAGCTTAAGGATAACATATATTTGTGCATACGAAAGTCTTAATCAAACTTTAAAGAATCTTATTAGCACCACAATAATTGTAGTACATATTCATCTCCCAACGGGCTTCCGAGGCATAACTGTTTTGGATATCACTGGCTTAAAGCTGATTTTCATAAAACTGCCTGTTGAGTGTCGAAGCTCTGCTTTCATATTTCAGAACCGTGTTGGGCCACATTTATAGTTGAGAACATGCTTTGTCTAGAGTCGTTTAAGTAACAACGGATCTCAGAGCAAACTCCAGTGAATGGAATGGAGGTTGCTCTCAGCTCTACCTCACTTGGAAGATGGGAGCATTTTAGGCCTTCACAGACCTTTCTCTCAGAGACTTCAACAAATACAAAATTCAAAAGTTGTCTCTGTTGTTTTTAATTTTACCAAGTGAAGACTCAACAAAATTAGGCCTGCAGTTTCATTCCACTCTATCCCAGAATATACTCATGTCCAGTTAAAAGGAAGGACACGAAGAAAGTCATCAGGAGATTCTTGCTACAAGACATCAAGGGACAGTTGCAGAATTTCACCTTGTGTGCTATTGAGCTCAATAATCTGTTCATGGCTTCCCATTGCTAACTTTATTTTTAATAACAAATCACCAAAAAAAAAAAAAAAAAAAACAAAAACCCAAAGACAAAAGAAACCCACAAGCATAGGAACACTTGCAGTCTAAGCTGAACAACGTTAATTTAGAAGACCAGCGGTTCCATGTTGACAAAGAGCCATGCTTCACACAGAGATGTGGAATGCATTTTCTTCAGCTGCAGGTGACAAACATCTGGCTTTGATCCACAAATATCTTTTAAATAACTTCTAAGCTTTGAAGTAAACGCTAGGTGTTTCTATAAGCAGACCTAGAGAATATAGACTTGGTACTTACTTTTCCATTAAAAATGCACTCTAATGAACTTATTGGCACTAGGAGTTCATTACACAATAGAAATGCTACCAAACAATACAATGGCAGCATGCAGATGCTTCTGTGGTGACTTCTTATCTATTTCCTCTGTACTTCATGCACACCTAGCCTACGACAGCCACATCCATCCAGGCCAACAGGACAGAAGAGAAGCGCCAGCATGAGGGAAAGAAAACCACATGGCTCGTCACACTTCTGAACAAGGGTGGCAATAAATGACACAAAATCTCGTGACAAGAGTCTTGTTATAAAGCCTGTTGATGAAATGACGAGAGAGCAGCTGTCAACTGTCTCACTGGCAGCAACATAAACATTTGCCTTACTTAGTTACATTTTAATTACATCACAAGTGGATTTCTTTTGCTCAAGTCTGCATGTTACATGTTCTACCATATGTTAAAAATGTGTGTATGTGAACAGATGACAATGCCTAAGTAGTAATGAGCTCTTACTTCCTAGGATAACTGGCAGCCCACAAGCATTCGAGGCCATATTTTCTCAATGACTAAAGCTCAGGAAGAAATCTGAGGAATTTCTTCATGTTAAATGATCACCTTTGATTATACCAGCAGAGGGTTACAAAGCAAAGTGAATGCTACAAGAAGCAGAGGTAACTAAGCCACTACAATACAATAAAATGGGTCAGTGAGATGGCTCATTGGGTAAAGACATTGCTGCCAAGCATGATGACCACATTCTCTCCCTGGACCCTGCACACAGAGAACTGACTCCTATACCTTGTCCTTTGACCTCACACATCAAGTAAATAAATACAATACAATACAATACAATACAATACAATAAAGAGAATGAGGTCATTGGTTTATATGAATGTAAATTACCCTATTCAAGAACAGCAGAGGTACCTTTTCTTGTTTTTTAAAGTGAAACTTCACAGGAAACATCTTGAAAATGAATCGACAGTGAAGCTGGAAATGTGGCAGAAGTCTTGGGAGGGGTGCGGGGCGCGGGGTGGGGGCGAGGAGTCTGTCTGCCCTCCCTCAGGTATGCAGGGTGCCGTGGAGAAAGCAAACAGATTGAAAACCCCAGCTCCAAGACAACTTAGAAAGTCCTTCTCTTAAAGGTCTCAGGGAGAGCCTTCTTAATGAATTGGAGTCCAAAGAACTTGATTTGGTCACCTCTAGAAATCGGTGTCTCAAGACTGAATTCATGGTCACCGGTTGACAACAACCACAAGACTGCAATCAGTCTGAGTTTTTCTATGAGTCTGCATTACAAAACTTCTCTATCAGTGGTTCTCAACCTTCCAAATGCTGTGCCCCTTAATACAGTTCCTCATGCTGTGGTGACCACCCCCAACCACAAATTTATTTTTGTTATGACTTCATAAATATAGTTTTGCTACTATTATAAACTGCAATGTAAATATCTGACAACAGGATATCTGGTACGCGCTCCCTGTTAGAGTGTTCTTTAAGGAGTCTCGGAGCATCCACAGGCTGAGAAGCTACACGGGAGCACTTCTAACGGATTCTCCCATGGCACTCATTTCTGGTACTTTCTCTCTCTAGAAGAAAAACCTAAACACGCGCTGTACGAGGGACGGAGGGATGGAGGGAGGGGAGAGGGAGAGAGAGAGAGAGAGAGCACATGATACTGAGGGACAGCAAGCAGTTTAGGAGCTCAGGGAAGCCTGGCTAAAGCAGCCCCCAGCCACGGCGGTCAGGGGCTATGGGAGGACATCGCAGCACCGGGCCACAGGGCATCCGGGCTATGAGAGGACTCTGAGTGCTATCCCATCTGCCACTGCTGATTCCCTATCAGTGAAGAAGGAGTGATGGTTACATTCATCCTCGTTTGCCCAGACCTCTCTGGGTTCTTAAAAATATTGGTTTAGCACCCAAGGGTAGGTGACTGAGTCACTTTTCTATGTCCAATGGGAAACAAAAGATTGGCTAATTCAGAGCGTGTCCCACATGAAGGAGTTCAGTAGTTTCTTCTCCCTCCAGGGCTCTCTTTATGTTATGGTTGTATCATTCCATCTCAGGTCATGAGAGGACAATGATTAGGCCACAAACATCTGCAGAAGGTGGATTTCAGCTTAATGCTATAGAAACTACAGAAATATCACTTCCCAATCAAGAGTAATTAGGAATATTTCAAACAGCTATAGTAGTGGAAGTAAAGTGCTTGTTAGCCCCACAGGGCATAAGCAACACCACACACTCACGTGAGCGCGCGCGCGCGCGCACGCGCGCACACACACACACACACACACACATGCATACACACACACAATGGCTCTCACTTTGTGTTTTCCATCTCACCTGTAACAGAGCTTTTAAGTAACTCAATCCTGTCTGTAAGGCCTGCAGCCTTCAGATTGTCACATGCGCCAAGTAACTGTGCGTCACTCATATCAGCACCCATGTAAAATACATCCTACGGGGGAAAAACAATCCATACTTTAAGTATAAGTAAATCCATTAAGTATTTCAGTATTTAATAAAACCTACTTGCACTTTAGTAAATGGAAAAGAGTAAAGTTAACAGATTCTTAATTTCAAGTTAAAACAAACTTGAAGCATATTTTTCAAAACACACAATACTAAACTTTAAAGTCTGTTAATATTTTACCATTATAGTTGCCTAAAGCGTCTAGACATTCGTATGATCTAGGTATGAATAGTTATCATAGTCCTGTCATACTTTCTTAAATTCTTCATAGAATTTAATGAAATAATATAGAAATTTAACAACTCTTCAAAATCTATTATAATTATAGTAAACAAGAACTCATATAATTACAGTAATCCAAAAATAGACTATCTGCTTATAAAAACTGGTGAGTGTCACTATTAAAATATAACATAATCTATTATATAACATATGTTATACAACATAATCTGGCTCGGACCAAACCTTGCGACTTACTGGCCACTCTTCGGCTGCTTCCACAAGTATAGTCCCAAGGCCACACATCGGATCTAAAACCAGTGCTCCAGCCTGAACAGAAAGACAAACTGGTATTACTATGTCTTCTGCAACAGGTCTACTATAAAAGAAGCCTTAACCCGGGAACCTCAGGCAGCCCGAGTTCCAAGGCAGGGACTGCATTTGCCATGGTGTGAAGTAGGAGGTGCCCAGTGTGGTCAAGGAACATCGAGTGAGGGGGCAAAGGCGATGGTAACATTGGAGAGGCAACCAGGGGATGCCATGACTGTAATCTCCAGACTGTAGAAGTCTATAACAACACACAACCCACACTTCATGCCCACCCAAACCAGGGCACCTGGGACGTTACTCTTTCTGGAAATGAAATGTCTAAAGAAGCGGTCACCATCTGAAGTGTTCCCATCACCATGTCAGAGGGAGGGGACGCAGGGCAAGTTGTGCATTGCTCTGAAATGTTAACATGTGGATGTCAGTCACATGGCTGCCTAGAGCATCAGGCTGGTTAAACCATGCCGGTCACTTGGTGCATACAGCTTCAAGGAGTCAGGATGAGATACTATTTATGTTTGAAAAGAAATAAAAATTTGGAGAAAAAAAAACCTAATTAATTACTCCCACTCTGGGAATAACATTGTTTCAGATCTTGCCAGTTCCCTAAGGATTCTGGTTCTATTGCAGAAGGACAGGCAAGTGTTGCAGGGTGTGATTAAAGAAGTCACATGATACTGCAGCTGGAGGGGATCAGGGTGAGATTAAAGAAGTCACATGATGCTGCAGCTGGAGGGGATCACATTGGCTACTCAGGAGCATGGACCATAAGGAGGCTGGTTAGAGAGACCAGACAGGAGAGATTGAAAGTCATACTGGGAGAAATGTTGGATTCTGGGTGTGTTGTAAAGGGTGGAGCCAGAAGGAAGGTTTGGATGTGGACTGTTAAAGATGACTAAACTTTTTGTGTGACCAACAGAAGAGCTGTTACTGGTGGGGCAGGGGTGTGGAGGGAGATTTGAGGAGTCAGGAAACTCTTCTGACATGCTCACTTTAGACACTCTTGGTATACACAATGTGTGACTGCATAGATGAATCTAGAGCTCAAGGTTCAGGCTACAGATATGGGGTTAGGGTTAGTCAATGTGAGTCAGCTGATACTGTATGTAAAGCTGGGTGAGATCATTCCGGGAGCAAGGGAAGTTAAGAAGGGGCATCTAGGCTTTAGGCCTCAGTGCCCTAAACACGATGTCCAGAAGATAAGGCTCAGACACAATTACTGAGAGGTGGTGCTTGTGAGCCAGGAGGAGAAGCAGAGTGGGTCCTAACTAACACAGAAAATCTGTCCAGGGAAAGCAGTCACGTCATCAGGTGTTAAAAAGGACAATGGGCCGGTTCAGTGAGGTCTTCACAAAAGAAGTGGGCACAAGAGATTGAGAAGGAAGGAACCGGGGGAGCATATATCAGTCATTTCCAAGTTTGTTTTGTTGGGGTGGGGGGTGATGGGGGTGTATAACCTGAACTTATTAGAGGATTTTATTTTATTTTATTATTATTTTTTTAAAGTTACAAGAGCAATGGACAGGGTGATGGCAGTGGCCCAGTAGAAGGAAAAAGTCCTTAAATATGAAAGAGGAAGCTGAATCCAGTATCCAGCTCTGGGATAGAACAGACAATTCGCCACCAAAGGACAAAAGGCCATGCTATGTGGGCACAGATTCTCACAGCTGATAGGTTGGGTAAAGAACACACACCGGTTCTGGCTCTAAGTCTACAAGTCAAATAAGAAGGGAGAGCACTGAAGGTGCAGAACCAAAAACAAACAAAAACCAAACCAAACCAAACCAAACCAAACCAAACCAAACCAAACCAAACCCCAAGCCCCAAACCAGTATAAGACGACAGAATTCTTCCTTTTTGAGAGACAGGGTCTTGCAATGTTCCCAAGGCTAGCCTCAAAGCTCTGGGTTCCTGTGATGCTCTTGCCTCAGCTTCCCAAGTAGCTGAGGCTATATGTGGACATTTCCACACCTGGCAAAGAACAGGACTATTGAAACAGAGACACCCAGAAGACACTCTGGATTTGACATGGTCTAGGATGGGACTAGGCCACATCATTATAGGGAGAAGATCCAATAAACCAAGAGGCAGGTCGTTGCCTGGCTACGGTGACCGTTAAGAACCAGATAGAAAGAAGGGCTTCTATTCTAACAGGAATGATAGGGAGAGAGGTCTGTACCTGACTGGTATACTCTGCATGTGCTTCAAGGGCAGAAGAAAGGAACCAATAGCCAGCAAGGAGCAAGCAGGACACCTACCCCACTTCAGGTTGAGTGATACTCGGATGTGGGAGAAAAACATCCATCACTGGACGTGTCTACAGAGGAAGCAGGGTCCCCAGGGCACAGCCAGGTGTCAGGACCAGATGGTACCTGAAGGAAAGAAGTGAAAAATCCTTCAGGCAAGAGAATCTGTGTCCTGGTACCAAACATATGTCTATCTCCAGACAAACATGAAAGTTCAGGTTTGTATGCGGTCACATACATTTATACTTAAACACAAACTTTGAAAGCATAGAAAAGAACAGAAGGGAGTCACATTTCTAGCCTTATAAAAAAGCAGATTAGGATAAAGGTTTAAAGACCAGCATGGGGCCTTGATCCCTGGTCTAGCTAATGCTCGGACTCCAAGGCTCTGGTGCTCAGAGAACCCTGGGTTCCCACTGAGACTCCCAAGAAGGAACTGGTAGGGGTTCCTTGCCTGGGCTGAGTAATAAGAACAACGTGGAACCAGGTGGGAGATTGTCTTCAGAGAGCTATAGGCCTAGAAGGAGCCCAGAGAGCTGCCTGTCCTTCAGGCATCTCAGGGTGGACTCTTTGAACACTGCTGATACAGAGATCTGTCTGCCTCTTACCATTTGCTCCAGGCAGTCACACATCCACTGATAACATATTTTGACCTTAATGTGCAAACAAAAACACCTGGCTCACCTGAGGGGGCGCCTAGTGAGCAGAACAGTGGACTACTGGGAGGGCCATGATATGAGACATCACAGATACTCACACTTGCCAACAAAACCATGACTTTAAAGCCAGAAAAACCGACAAGTGATTAAGGGAGATCAGGTCTCTGTTTGTTACTCCTGGAACTTAGAAGAATAGCTCCAGTGGAGAGGTAAGATATGGGGAAACCATGTGTGGAAGGATAAATGGCTTGGATGGATAGAACAGCACATCAACACGCTCTACTGGGAATTTCAGAGGTCGAAACCAAAGAGACTGAAGTCACACTCACGAGACAGCTGAGGCAATGATATTAAATAATGGAAGAGTGCTTAGCTAAGAGGAACAATAGACAGTACTTACTATTAAATAGCAACAATTCCATAAATTTCAATTTCACACCATAACAACTTTAAATACTACTGCCATAACAACTCACACGTGTGCATTTCCTACGACAACTACTAGTTTAATTGCTTTATTAATGCTGACTCATCTAGTCTTGACCTGAACCTACTGTAGCCATCAGAGAAGGAAGGAAGATATTCTAAGGAGGGTCTGTCTCTCCTCTCATCATAGAGAAGATGGACCCAAGAAACTTTTCTTTGGATCTTCTGCTGAGAGAAAGCAAAGCCAGAGGAGGAATTTGTCTCGGAAGGATTTCACAGTCTGCCAGACAACTGCCAGACAACTGCTAGACTGAGCAACAGAGACTAGGGCTGGGATGACAGTGGTGGGCAGGATAACACTGTGTCTGCTTGGTTATCTACACTGCCCTTTATTTAACCTAAACATCTTGCCAGGACTGCCGAGATAGACTGGAGATAGGTAGCTCACTGGACATTTTTTGTTAGTTTGCTTTCCAATGCTGTGCCACTGATTAAATCTTCTTTCTTTTCCTTTTTTCTATTCATGATTTTGTTTTTAATTTAAAAATTATTTTATTCCTGTGTATGAGTGTCTTGCCTGCCTGCATGTGTGCCTGTGCACTATGTGAGTGCCTGATGCCAGAAAAGAGGTGCCTGCCTAGAACTGGAGTGACAGGTGGCTGCACTCCATCATGTGGGTGCTGGGTATCAACTGAACCCTGGTCCTCTTGAAGAACAGCTATTGAGTTTAGCCACTGAGCCATGTTGTCAGCCCTGTTTGTCACTGCCCTCCCGAGAACAAGTGGCTGAGCCTGGCCCATCAGAGATGTTGTGACCCCAACGGCTACTCTAACAGTATGGCATACTATTTTTATCTTGCAAACAAGAAAGAGAGGCAGTGTCGTTACATATCTTTCCTAAAAGTCCTTGGCCAGTAAGTGCTGGAGACAAAACTCACCAGGAAGGCAGACGCAGGAACCTCTGGGCCTGCATAGAAACATACTCGTGCGTGCACAACAAAACACCCCGTCTACAGAGATTCTTGCAGCACTCCCGAGCTTTAGACTGAAGACAAAACTCTTAGGAGCCAGCCTTTAGAAAGAACCAAGAGACCCACGGTGTGTGGCAGATTCATTGGTGGCACCCGAAGATAAAGGAGGGAGAGCACTCCATGCCTGAAAGGGTAGAACTCCAAATCAAGACCCTCTGTCGCCATGATGAAGAAAGGAAGAAAGGAGGATCTGAGGATGGGATGGATACAGACAGTGTTCCAGTCAAATACGACAGGAGAGGACATGGCTATAAACTGACTTGAACTAAGTCAATGTCGGCGCCCCGGATAGGGAAGGGAAAGAGAACAAGGTGAGGAACAACACAGGTTAGAGGAATCTTTGCGACTGTACCCAAATGTGCTATGAAAGTATGCTCTACCAGAGAGCCATGAAAGAGCTAACTGAGATTCAAAAACAGCAGGGGGCAACTTTGAGGGAATCTGTGATACACAGTATTTTAGTTCAGTTTAGCAGCTGTGGGCTGGGAGGGGAAGCCAGGACTTTTGCAAAAGCATGGCTGCTGGGAAGGGAAGTGGAAGGACTCCTCATGACCCAGAGGGGCAGCTGGGAAGATAACCGTGGGAATGGATTAGCTAGGAGTGGGTTCAGCAACCTACAGGAATGGCCCCAAGGGAGGAGGATATCAAGGGATTGGCAGGTCCACTGGTCACAGCAGGGGCAGTTCACAGGTCAACAGTAAGAAACACTATAGACAGACAGCAGACAGGAAGTGGAGGAGGAAGACAGGAAGTGAATCTGCCAGGCTTCTTTCTGGTTGTTTTCAATGAAAGAGACAGGGACAGAAAAGATCAACACCAGGTGTGAAGCTGGGTGTGGTGTCAATAAACAGAAAACAGGGAGGCTGACACACAGTCACAAGTTCAAGACCAGCCTTGGCTCCAAAGGCTGCTCAGGACTTCCTAGGAGAGACAAAAGGCAAAATAGCAACAACAACAACAACATCCTTGAACTTGAAATTGGAAAGCACAGTGTGAAATGATCATTAAGACACAAGACATGGTGAAGTCTGAGCTGAGCTGGCAAACCCAGACAGAGAGGAGTTTCACAGCAAATAGAGAACATTTGCATGAAGTGAGATCTCGCTGAAGGAGAAATGCAACTTAGTGCACATACAGCAATGCAGGAAGTTTCAGGATAGCTTCTAGACAGTCACGCAGGTTGCAGAGATCATATAGAACACTCCTCAATAAGAAAACACTACTTCCTATTGTCGGCGTAACTTTCACAGACTGATGAAGACGCTGGACAGAGAGAAAGCTAACATTTTTAAAGATGAAGGTTCTATGGGTCACATTTTGGACTATGACTCATAAGATCAGAAATAATAAAACACAATTCATTTTTTTAGTCAAAATGCTTACAGAGAAGTTCAATGCAGAAAAACAAAAAGCGAGAAATAAAACAAAGGCTATTAAGTCCATTGGCAGCTGCAAAAAATAAAAAATAAAGAGGCGAGAGAGGGGAAAACAGAAACCACCAGACTGTGTAGTTAACACAGGAAGGGCCTCGCTTGCCTCGAGAGGGAAACAGGTATCTTACTAACCTTAATTTCTGCAATGGACGCCATGGCCCACGCTATGGTTGACCGCAGCCCAGCTGTCTGGATGTAAGTTCTGCTGGCCAAGGGCATTCTGCAAGAAAGAGGCAAGGTAGGTATCAAATATTATCATATGCTAAAGCACAGGATGCAAAAAAAAAAAGATTATTTTGTCTCTGAGAAGCACTTTAACATATCAACCTGATATGTTCTCTGAACTAAAGGATATTTTCATCCCATTATTAAATACCTTCTACATTGGGCTGTTTATTTAATCAACTAGTGTGGCATTTAGAATAACAATTATCTTAGACAACTGAAATTTAAGTCACAAAACCAAAAAATCACACATGAAGGAAACCTCTTACTTAGCACTTCCCGTCCTTCTACCCAGAACAGCTGGCATCATCAAGAGGAGCAGGGCTTTGTGATCGGGATGCAGGATGGGGAATTTATAGTGGCTTCTGGAAGCTTGGTTTCTGCTGATTTGCATCTTTCTCAGAGGACAGGAAGAGGCCGAAGCATACAAATGAGTCTCTGCTCTCATTCTTAATTGCAGCACAGGCCCACCCTACACCCACCCCCTTCCTAGCTACCATGCTTCTACATCTGACAGACATTTGTGTGGCTATAGGTCAGCCTTGAGAGATGCTCCTCAGAGGGTGTCTTATTTCTCAAGACCGGTTGGTTGGTTCTCTGGGACCAGACGCTTGCTGACACTGGCCTTGGACTGCAGAACAAGGGCAGTGACCCCGCTGTCTCTGCCTCCCCAATGCTGGGGCTCCAAGTGGAAGCCATCTGAGGTTCTGAGGATGAAGTCAGGTCCTCACTAGGGTATAGTAGCATCTTACAGACTGAGCTGCCTCCCCAGCCTCCGTATCTACCTCTCTAAGGCAACAAGTAAGGGGTATTGTTTTGTAGCTGCAATTTTGATAAGATAAATAGGTTACGATTTCAAGAATTTGTGCTGGTGTTTGGGGGTAGGGTCATTTTAAACCCGTGAGAGGGCCGTCACACAAAGCCACAGTTTTCCGCATCCTTCTGTAAACCTTTCAGTGTAACTCCACACACTGACTTGCTATCGGTTTATTTCTCATCTTTGTCCGGCTTTAGATTATTCGGTCTGTATCTCCTGCATGCCTCTTAAATTCTTAGGACCAGATAAGACACTGCAACTGTGTACTTCCTGTCACAATGTGCACTTCCTGTCACAATCAGGTGCTTCTGTGTGGTAAACCCAGGAGAAGTGCCCTTTTAATTGAAGCGTTTTCAGGAAATAATCGTCACATTATAAACAGCACTGTATCTAAAGATTTGAAATCCAGGCTGTAAACTGGCAGCAGAGAGACCATAAAATATTTTGATCAATGAATTTTGCTCCTCCAAAGTAGGCTTGGCAATTATCTTGCTGCAGAACAATCAGTTTACCCTATAAATACCCATCAGGAGACCCCGAGTGGAAAGCAGTCCTCAGTTGAGAAGTTTACAGTCTTCATCCAGGTAGCAGGGATTTGTATAAGACCTCTGACAACTCTGACATATCTGTCAAATATAAATGTGCTCTTAGTCTGCTTAAACCTAGGCACCATAATCGGCTATGACCACAACCCATGGACCCATTCAAACCAGCAGGGGGCAGTCAAGGGGAAGCAGAGCTCAAGCTCTCTAGAATAAAAACAATGATCTACTTGTTTAGCATTTGTTCTAAATCAGGTTTTAGTTGTTCAAAAGGAAATGTACATTTTGGTTCTTCCCATGTAGATAAATTTCGTTCTTATTCAACATCCTCCATCGAGACAAGGAGGGTCAGAATAGCCCTTGCGCTCCATGCCCCCTTGTGGCCTGTGTGTGGGCTGTCTGGATTTAGGTTAACCTCTGAGGATGGCTGTGAGGAATTCTGATTGCATGATGGGTGGGGGAAGTCCCACCTCACTGTGCACACTACTATCCCTTGCGTATGGACTCCTGGGCGATATAACATGGAGAGGGCAGGCTAAGCACTACACGCACTAACTCACTGCTCTCTGCGCTTGCCTGTGGATGAAATGTTTCTCTGCTGTGGTAGACTGTAACCTAGAGTTGGGAGCCAAAGAGTACTTTTCTCTCTTAAGTTTATTTTGTCAGAGTCTTTTATCACACAAACAGAAACATATCAAAGAAAGAAGGAAGACAGGAATTTTGGAACATCTGCCTGGACCATCTTTCCTTCTCTTGTCCACTGGGGAGGCCTTAATCCTCTCACACCTTTCTTGTCTTTCATACTTTCTATCCCTCCTTGCCTCCCTCCACCTGCCTATCTCTCCCTCCCTTCCTCCCTCCCCCCATCCATCCATCCCTCCTGACACAGTTGTGCTATGCAGTCTAGGTGGCCCTGGGACCCCCCCATGCACTCAGAGCATCCTGCTGAAGGTGACAAGCCTGTGCCACCACACCTGACCTTTCAAGTCTCTTAGGTCCTGTGCCCATCTGCCACCCAATAGTTAACTCTTTCCTAACTGGTCAAGCTTTTATCATGGGCCACTCCACTCGCAGACTGGATTTCTTGAACTTATTAACCATCTTACTCAGAGACATAGTTGCTCACCTCAGACTAACTGAATGGATTCCTATAGCTCTAGTAATGTTCCTCCCTTTCCTGGGCAGTTTCAAAAATATGTTAAAAATGTATTCAGCAAACTCTGAATCTTATAAACTGTCACACGGGCTGGCTCATTTAAACCTCAACCACAAAGCTAGTTTGGTGGTTTGGATAGAACAGCTCCCATATATACGAATGCTTGCCCCACAGATGGTGTACTGTTTAAGAAGGGTTGGGAGGTGTGGCCTTATTAGAGGAGGTGGGTCACTCACTGGAGATGAGCTTTGAGGTTTCAAAGGCCCATGCCAAACCCAGTCTCTCTCTCTACCTCCTACTGCACTCTGACTGCTTGCCTGCTGCCAAACTCCTCACCATGATGGTAACGAAGCCTAACCCTCTGAAACTGTAAGTCCCCAATAAACGATTCCTTCTATAAGTCGTCTTGGCCATGATATCTAATCATACCAATAAACAGCTATAAAGTGGCTAATATTATCTTCTTGATTTTATAGCAAAGAAGAGATACCATGACCGTGTTGGCGTGGGTAGAGTTATGCCCTTGAGACTTCAAACTGTTCTCCAAAAGATCCACACAGTTCTTATCGTTAGAAAAGCAAGCCTTTGATAAGGAACTCCTATGATATTTTGATGTGGCCATTGGACATTCTGGAGATCTTATGCTGTTTCCCAGGTTCCCACTCTCTTCCATATCTAAGGTCATCATTGCTGTCTCTTTCATGGCTAGGGTCACCAAGCTGTCTCTTCCATGGCTAGGGTCACCAAGCTGTCCCTTCCATGGCTAGGGTCACCAAGCTGTCTCATCCATGGCTAGGGTCACCAAGCTGTCTCATCCATGGCTAGGGTCACCAAGCTGTCTCTTCCATGGCTAGGGTCACCATGCTGTTCTTTGGTTCATACTCACACAACTCATTAAGTCAGCTCTGAGACACCTTTGCGAGGTGTCTTCCCTTCACTGAGGTAGTCAATGCAACTCACCACAGGGTATCAGTGGTAACTTCTCACTACACCGTGTGTTCCAGTTCTGAGTCTTAATCTTTGGGTACATATGTGCTTTTAAACTTTTAGCTTATTACCAACTGTTATTTGAAATGCTGTATGTATGGCTTGTGTTACTATAAGCATGGAAACATTGGAATTATAAAATATAATGACTTAAAAACCACTTATATAAAGTTATATATATATTTGCTGAATAAAAATTTAACAGTTTTCTGTATAATTGAAAATTTTAAATATTAGTTTATTTGGCATTGGAATCTAAATATCTCACTTCTGTATTTTAGTACTACCAGGTTTTTCTAGTAAATTTCTAGGCTCACCTTTTTGGGAGGAAGTAGAAAGCGGCTGGGAATATAGCTCAGAAGTATAACATCTGTTGTATTGCATGTGTGTGAAGCCCTGGGTTTGACCCCCAGCATCAAGGATGGGGGAGGGAGACAGGGAAAAGAAGAGGGAAGGAGTAGGAGGGGGTGAGGCACAAAGAGAGACAGAAAGTGACTGAGACTCGCTTTATGCTACGAATTCTTATAAAATACGCTTTATGTTTAACTGTCCTACTTGGACTTTGTTTTGGTGATCACTAATAAACACACAGCTCAAATGTAATCATTCTGCAGCCCCCCCCCCCATTCCTTCCGTCAGCAATTAGGGGAGTTAAAAAGAAGTCAGATGGGCAGGAGTACTGCAATTAGTCACAGAGGGGCCCGCAGCAGGGCAGCCTGGATACCATACAGCATACAGCATACAGCATACAGCATACAGCATACAGCATACAGCATACAGCATGCATACAGCATACAGCATACAGCATACAGCATACAGCATACAGCATACAGCATACAGCATACAGCATACAGCATACAGCGGTGAGGCTTGGGTCTGAAGAGCTGGCAGTGGGGTAACTGTGGCCCAGGGAAAGCATCAGGCCACCAACCCAGGTGATGGCCTCATAGGGGTTGCACTACCAAGAACCTTCATCTAATTCCTGGTACTTGGTGGTGATGGTGGTGAGACACCGGTAGAGCCTGTCATATCACCAGGAGTAAGCAGGGACACTATCATTCAGCATTCTTGCGCATGTGCAGAGCTCTCTGCCTTGTCCTTGGCTAGCTGGAGAGCTCCACTGGAGAAGAGCCATTATAACCACCCTAAGCATTTAAAAAATACATCCTGGTGTAAGACTGAGAAAACGAGCCGGGTGTGGTGGTGCACACCTTTAATCCCAGGACTCGGGAGGCAGAGGCAGGCGGATTTCTGAGTTTGAGGCCAGCCTGGTCTACAGAGTGAGTTCCAGGACAGCCAGGACTACACAGAGAAACCCTGTCTTGGAAAAAAAAAAAAAAAAAAGACAAAAAAACAAAAACAAACAAAAAAAAAAAACCAAAAAAAAAAACCAAAAGACTGAGAAAACAAGAGCTTAAGGCAAATGTGGAATTAACAGAAAGGAGTGCGTAAGTCACTGTCCTGTGTACGCAGGGTCAGACACACAAGACGTTTTTAAACGCCATGGCTAGTTACATGCTTTCAAGAACCTAAGAGTGACTACTTGCACCCAACCAGCTTTCTCCCAAAAACAAATAGAAAAAGCAACTGTTACCCACGAAGAATTCAGTAAATATGTTTTTAAAAAAGAATTTGAGCCGGGCAGTGGTGGCACATGTCTTTAATCTCAGTACTTGGAAAGCAGAGACCAGCCTGGTCTACAGAGTGAGTCCCAGGACAGCCAGGGCTACACAGAGAAACACTGCCTTGAAAAACAAAACAAAACAAAACAAACAAACAAACAAAAAACAACCCCCCAAAACAAAACAAAAAAAAAAAAGATTTTGAACTTATTTAGTACTCTGCATGATTTTTAAAATGAGCAATAGCCACTCGTAATAAAACAATAATGGCAATAAAATCTTCAGAATGTAGAATGTTCAATATGCATTTGTATAACTATGCTTCATTTTCTTTTTAGATTCTATCACCAAGATGCCAACAGACTAACAGTCTTTGCTTATACATGGGTCTGTACAGACTACTAAATAGAAACAATGAAGTGTTGTTTCAAGATATATTCTGCAATCCATGGAAGACTGTGGTCAACCTTTCTCTGGTTAGATCAAGGCCCATTCCCAAGCAAAGACCTCGGCAAACTGCCTCCCCCCATGCCGCACCCCCCCCCCCCCCCGCCGCTGTATCAGTAGTTCATACCACATAAATAAAGGTAAGTTCTTAATTCTACAAATACAGCCCTTACCTGAGCAGAGGAATCCCCACCACGGAGTAAGCATCACTCAGGTGCATGAAGATCTGAAAGAAGAAACCCAGGCATCACGACGACACAAGAAAACACCACAGCAAGCTACTGACAACCGGAAGCATTCGTTTTGAGTTCGTATGACTTGTATTTTAATAAGAGATGCCAAGACCTACTTGCCATGTCTGGAAAACCCTCTATTACCTTTTGTCCTTAACCAGAGGTGAACCACATTTAGGTTCATTTTATAAAATGAAAAATCTGAGGTCGAGGTGGTGGGTGAGCTCTAGAGTCCCGTGTCAAAGAACTCAGACCTTTCTGCCCTGGGACTCTCTGGACTGAAGTAACTGGATAGAGTTGGGGTGGCTAAGACTTCCTCAAGTCTGGTATAACTTCAAGCAAGACTTACAGCTATGCAGAGCTACCTACTGCAGACAGCTCAGGCAAGGGACACTTCTGTAAGCCAGGGTGCCCTCCTTTCTACTATCCGCAGGTGAGTGTCTTAGTTAGGTTTCTATTGCTGTGAGAAAAAACAGGACCATATGCAACCTGGGGAGAAAGGGGTTATTTCATAGTACAACTCCATCCCTGAGGAAAGTCAGGGCAAGAACTCAAGGAGGGGACTTGGACGTAGGAACTGAAGCAGAGGAATGAAGGAAAGGCAGAGGCTGCTTACTGGCTGGCTCCTATGCTCTGTGTAGCCTGCTTTCTTGTACAGGTCAGGCCTACTTGCCCAGAGTGGCACTGATACCCACAGTGAGCTAGGCTCTCCCACATCAATCAGTAAGAAAATACCTCACGGACCCACACACAGGCCATCTGATGAAGGTATTTCAGTGAGATCTCTCTTCCCAAATAACTCCATCTTATGCCAAGTTAACAAAACAAATCAAAACAAAACAAAACCCTGGTCTCAATCCTTCCTTCTGTTAGGTCCTGGATAGAATTTAATGTGTCATCCTTAGTAGACCATGTCAAGTTAAAAAAATGGGAATTTCTCTGACTTTTATAGACTGATGGGACTTATAGACCACTCTAAACTATAAACCAAATGGTACTTTCGCCCCAAATGTCTTTCCGCTTACTTGCTGCTAGAGTCTGAACACTGAACCTGGGGTCTCACACATGCTGGGTAAATGCTCTACCAGTGAGCCACACCCGAGTCCCCGAGGTCACTACTAGCATTTTCACCAGTCTTTCTAATACCGGTAATCTTCATCCAGATTTGCATGAGATGGTCACACTTGTGCACAATTCCTCCATCAACTGACACATCACAGCTGAACTTCCCAGTTATATTGATGATGCATTTTAGCAAAATTATTTAATAAAGTTCTGTTCAAATGTAATATATATTGATCTCATTTTCAGATACCAAATATCAGGGACTGTTTCTCACACTATAAAGCTGATTTCTTATCAATTTCACAGGATCAAATTTAAGATTTGATTCTTCATCAGTTTGAGTCACACATTTTATTATATGTTGCTTTGATACCAAGTAAGCTTTTGCATGATTACTTTAACCCATTATAGCTATCAGTAGTTGCATGGGATGGTGGATAGGAGATAAACTGATGATATTTTGGGGATGATTTTGACAGTATACTGGAGCTAGAGGAGAGAAGGAGAAAACAAAGAGAGAAGATGAAGAGAAGAGACAACACAATGTCAAACAACCTGGAACCAAATATTTTGGGTATGTCATGGGATTTTGTGGGACTGTGAAAGGTAGCTTGGTCCCCAGTTGAGCTAAGGCTTGAAGCCCGGGAAACCTAGAAGGGACAAAGGGACAGGAGGCGCTTTGCCTGTTTCTGGGGAACCAGGCCCCTGTCACTAGCAGCAGCCCCCAAAGATTTGTGACCATCAGTCACGAAGGGGAATGCCCTACGACCTTCCACAGGTAGGTCACATAGGCTCAAGACAGATCTCCATTTTAATGAGGTACCTAAAGGCCTGGAGGCTTAGCCAATAACCTTTCCTTCCCAGACACTCCTCCCTGCAATTAGTCCCACCCTGAGAAGTGGGGTACGGTTTTACTCATCCACTTTCCGCCATGACAATAAATGCCAAAAAACCACGGACTGCCTCTTTTCATTGGGATGTGCAGTGGGGAGCCATGGAGAAGGCCTTTACCTAAAGAGCTACAGTCTAATCTCCTGTAGAAGGCCTCTCGGCACCTGGGTGTCCAAGAGTTTGAGAACCAGATGGCCTGGCCTCATCACAGGCCCGGGGACCCGTAAAAAGCTCTGGCTGTCCCACAACACCTCAGACTGCACTCCCCCACCCCTGGAGTCGTGTATGGGGCCTACGGCCCAATGCCAGCTCTGCGATGACAGTGTTGGGTAAGCACAGTCAACTTCCGGCATCCTGCCTCCCTGAGTGGCCAAGCCCTGTGGTGGAGCAGAGGCAGGACCCATAATCCTGCAGGATTTATAGCAGGCACTATATTTTAGAGATGAAAAACATCAAATAAGGTGTGTGAGGCGACAAAAAGCCAACAACTCACAAAGGGTTCTGACTTACTTGGTCAAGTCTGTCCCCATAGAAAGTTGTATCACATGGAATAAATTTATATAGAAATTATGAAAATAACTGCCTACCTGCCAAATCAATTCAGATTTTTCAAAGTACAGAGAAGGCTATTTTGTTGTTGTTACCCTCTATATGTATTTTAAACATAAGCCCACAAGCCCAACAAAGCCATTGGTAACATTTCCTGAATGTTACACGTATGAAGACTACAGCCAGGGTCTCTGTCACATCACTATGAACTATTTTTTCAGCTGTGGCCAAGGGACTCCAGCCTGGGGAAGACATTTTCTGCACTATTTGGCTGTGAAAAAGCAACAAGCTGCTGGGCCCAGGCAGACAATGGTCTTTATAACTGAGGCTGCCATGGAAAGTCTGGGAAGGAGGCGGTGCTGTTGTATAGAAACTGAGGTGAATATTCATTACCTCTATATTTGGATTCCTCAAGTCAGCTTTCCATCCAAACTGCCTCATGAGAGCAAGTCCAATCACTCTTCCTGCCTCCTGCGAAGTGGCAAGTTTTAGAAAAGGTAAGAATATAAGAAAGATGAAAACTTTAAAACAGGCTAGTAGCCCTGGGGGAAAACCAACTCATAGCACCTGAAGGCGATTTAGTGATATTAAAGTATGCCTCTAAAGATTGCCTAGGCAAGGCAATGGGCTGAATTTTACTTCCTCCATCTTTCAACCCCCCTGAGATCTCTACTCTGACAATCCTAGATGTGTGACATAAGACCATGACCTGCTTCATGTGATCCTTGTAATAAAGGAATGAACACACAATGAAAGACTAAGCATGACCATTCTATGTTTGCATGACCAGATCAGCTTTATTAGACTCAATCTTTGTGTGATTGTAAGTTTGGCTAAAAAATCCAGACCAATTCTGTGTTACTGAACTTTGTAAAGGTCAACTAAGGAGGTCTTGGGATAAAAACAGGTGTTTATCTGTGATGGTCTGTATATGCTTGGTCCAGGGAGTGGCTCTGTTGGAAGGTGTGGCCTTGTGGGTGTTGTCCTAGCTGTCTGGGAGCTAGTATTCTACCAGCAGTCTTCGACGAAGATGTAGAACTCTCAGCTTCTCCTGCACCATGCCTGCCTGTTTGATGCCATGTTCTTGTTTTGACAATAATGGACTGAACCTCTGAACCTGTAAGCCAGCCCCAATTAAATGTTGTCTTTTAAAAGATTTGCCTTGGTCATGGTGTCTGTTCACAACAGAAAAATTCTAATTAAGACACCAACCTTTCCTAGACAGTCAGATTTTGTGTGCATTGGTGTATTTGTGGTCTAGGTCCCAGTGACAAGTCTAAAAACATCACACAAGCAGGGTGGTCCTCAACAGGCATACGGATGTAATAAAGAAGTACAGAAGTACCCCCAACATACTAAGACCCCAGCACTGGGATTCACAAATGCAAAGGACACCTATGAACCTAGAGAAACCTTTATGCAGAAAGCAAAAGGAAGCCGTTATATGGAATAGCATACTATTCCTCTGGAGCCTCTGGAGCTAAGCTGAAAAGGAGCTTGCACTTTTAAAGATGTACAATCCTATGGAGTCAGACTTCCTCCTCACCTGTCTGGGCCACGTTACCTGTTCTGTACGAGGCGTGCTTTTGGAAAGCAGGATCCCACTCGGGAGATGAGCCTACCTGTCCCGTGATGACCTTTCTGACATTCCCGGTGCAGCGGCAGGAAACCCTGAAGGTCAAGTCCTCCTGGTCCTGAGCATCAGCTGCCTTCTCTGTGGTACTATTGAGTCTATGGTCTTGCAGCTCTGTTCTAGTGACAGCTTCTCCTTGCTCCGGGGAGCCTTGCAGAAGTTTGTCCTCCTGGCTTTCTCCGTGATCCTTGGCAACCTCTTGTTTCTCCTCCACTTTTAATTTCTTAGCAATGATAGTTTCATTTTCTCCCGCTTTCCGTTTTAGTGGGTTAGCATCCCTTTGAGAAACTTTTTCTCTTTTTGGGTCATGTTCGAGAAGTTTTTTCCAAAGTGAAATGGCCTCCAGCCAACTTCCTGGATCATCATTTACAAATCTTTGCATCTCATTAAGTATTTTTCCTAAATAAACAAAATCTCAGTTCACCCATCTTCAAGTTTTATGGACAGTTGTCTATTACATTCCCCAATCTCAGGTTTAATGTCCTTTACTTCTTTAAAATATTTTGCTGAATGGCTACACAAACAAGAATTGCTACATGAACAAAATTTCACTTTTATTTGGAATTCATATAATTTACCCTAGTAATATAAAGCAGAATAAATTTCACTATTTTACGTTCAGAGCTCTTAAGTTGTATCAAATTTATAGAAATCCCTTGTATTAGCTTAGCAAAGCCATTTATCCAGTGATAATATACTCAGCTAGATTGTGAGGGTTTTCATTTTTTATTTTTTGTTTTTCGAGACAGAGTTTCATCTAAGACCACAAAAAAATTTGACATAAATCTTAAGATGAGTTTCCACGATATTAAACTTCAGATATACAAGCCACTTTTTTAAGTTAAGGGTTGTCAGCTTGCCAAGGGAACTTTAATCTTTTCTTATAAACAAAAGCTAACAAAAGCCACCACGATTATCTGAAAATTATCACTCTACTTCCTTCAATGTGACAGTATGCAGATGACTGGAAAGAAACTATGCTACCCACAAGGCCTCCGGATTTACCCACAAGGCCTCAGGATTTCTCTAATGTTTTTTCTTCAAGTCTTGGTTTCTGCCATCTGCGTTTATTTCTTGAAATAGTTCCTTACAGATTTATGTAATTCTTTGATGTGTTATGCACATAGCAATCAGAGTGAAGGTTAAGGCAGGGTTAAATCCTGCAGGGTCTGCCCTTTAAAAATGTCTTTAATCACGATCTTGAAATTATTTATACAACATAATTTTAAAGTTAGGGAGTAGTTAAGAAATCTCCTAAGCTCCCTTTATACATGGTCATAAGTTTGTTGAAAACATTTAAGGTTCTAGGAGAAGAAAATTTTACTATGTAGTAATTTTCCAACTGTATCACTCGGTTAAGATGACAGTTTTTATCAATAATTGCATTCTGGTTATTACATGCTTTGAAAAATCAAACAAGTACAATGGAGTGTATTTATCCCTAGAAAGAAAACACATGAACAATAAAACCCAGAGGATAGATGGCAGGTTCCACAGAGAAGCCACGGGGTCTGCTATAGCTATGAGACGATACCCTGTACTGAGAAGTCTGTAAGTGACACAGCACGGGTGTACCCGGAAGTGTGAAATGGAGACACACACTGTTGAGTGGGTAACCAAAGCAACAGGGCACACTGTACCTTTGTGCAGAGAAGAGACTGCAATGGGAAGCTGCTTCTTAATCAACACAAACAGTCTTTCCGCTGACTTCAACTTCTTCATAGAGGGCAAATCTGAACAGGTGGTGAAAAACACTTTTCCTGAAATGTATTCAACCTAGACACAGAAGAACAGGTATCAGTATGGCTGAGGGTCAGAATCAAGACCACTTTCCCCCTCTGGTTGTGTATGGATCACCTGTCTTCAGTTAGGTTCTGCAGTAGGAACTGTCAGTATGTGGTTTTCCTTTAAACAGTTACAAACACTAAGGTAGATTTTACCATGTCCATTTTCTACATCAGAAACTGACATTTAGGGTAGGCTAAAAATTGTGCCCTTCCCCCAGCTTTGAGTTGGCTACACAAACCTTGAGTGCTGGCCACAAATGGTTTTACAACCTAGCAGGAGTCTCTGGGCTCAATGCATTTGCAATTTCCTACAGGGGCAGAGTGCCCGCTGAGCTTGCTTTGCAAGATAACCCAGCTGGAACAAAGGTTGTGGTCTGTGGGCTCTCCCTATATAAACGCAGTGATGAAAATTAAACATTGAGCCTTGATCAGAAACTCAGTCTTGACTCCATCCTTCTCTAGCACCCCGTTCTTTTTTCATTTCCAGCCCCCCTTTCAGGTAACCCAGTTCATCCGTGGCTGCTGGACACAGCTAAACTAAACAATTTGTTTGAGGTCGTGTAGTCAGACTATATTGATTATGCTACTCCTAATGATGTACACCCTATGTGACTGGAAAATATGGAGACAAAAGATTTAGTAATTATACTGCCAAACTTCAACCGCTGCTTAAAAGTAGGCAAAAGAAAGATGTTCCACATAGCACAAACCAGGTGTCTAGACCAAGGCAGATGTTTCTTACATCTTTCCATTGTCCACTAGGGAAAATGCTGAACTACAGGAAATAATGAACACTGATGCAACAGACATGTAAGCTAAGATATAAAACTCATAAGACAACCTCAGGATATCTGATAAGCTACCCAGTATTTTAGCATTGAACATGGAAGCCACCATTTTCAAATACTGGGAGGAGACTCTTGTAAGAGCTGGGAAGCAGAGGATTCTAACCAACAGCAGCAGGTGCAGAAGCAACAAAACCTTGGCTGCAGCAAACTGTCAGATCCTGGCAGCGCTGGCTGAATTATGCTGATTGATAACGTCAGGGGGAACGATGGCATAGCTTAGGCCAGTCTGATGTATGGCCATGAAATCCTGAGTACCACAGATGGTAATGGGCAGCCATTAAAGAATTTTGATGAGAACCATGACAGCGATGATTTAGCTGACAGAGAAATTACCTTGAAGGGGCATAGAAGACGGGTGTAGAATGTGATTGCTGGAGGGAGAAATAGATGACTGCGGTAGGAACGATGGGGCAGGTGGCCATGGCACAGGGAAACAGACAGGAGTGAGGCATCCACATCACATAGAAAGTCTTTGGGATGAGCATGTGGTAGAGTGCGGAGGAAGGATGGGAAACTCACTGATCCACAGGGAACTGAATGTGCTAAATGTGGTGTGGGAAATAGTGTGTGGTGAAAAAGGGATCCTAAACTTTCTAGCTGTCATTAAGTTCAGGAAGGATATCGATGGCCTTGGAGTTCTTTTTTCATATTGGTCATGGCTGACTGACACAGTCCTAAGTTATCTGGAACTAAAGGTACCAGGGAATGTGGGGTACTTTGTGCTACAGGCCGAATGTGTATCCCAAGGGTCAAGTAAGGGAGGCTGGTCATTGTGGGTGATACCGAAAGCCGGCAGAACTTTTAGACTTAGCCTAGCAAGCAGTGATTGGGTCACGATGACCTTGAAACCAATGCTGGTCACATGGTTGCTGCTGGGTCTCATGACAGTAGCTACTTCCCAGAAAAGCAGGTTGCTATAAGAGAAGCTTGGATCCTACCCATCTCCTGCAGACATGGGTGCCCATGGAGGCCAGATAGACCCTTTGGAGTTGGAAGTGGGTGTCAGCTGTCTGAATGTGGGTGCTGGGATCTCAACTTAGGTCCTCTGGAAGAGCAGCTACCACTGCCACTACTTCTTAACATGTATTTACTTGTGTGACTGCGTCTGTGTGTGACAGTGCGAATGTGGAGGTCAGAGGACAACTCGTGGAGTCAGCTCTCCCCTTCCACTGAACTCAAGGCTGTCACGCTTGGCAGCAAGCGCTTTTACCTGTGAGGATCTCTTAGGCCTTGGCTTATTGCTTCTAACTGATCATATTCAATTATAATATTGCAGAGTATTATAGCATTTTTATCTCAGGATTTGTTACTTGAAAAGCTATTTGCAATTTGTTTCTCCCGTTTTGAGTCCATTGAAAACAAAGTGTCTAATGCCTAACACTTCTGCAGATGAGCTCAGGGCCCTTCCTTGCTAGTGTGTCATAAATGGTTAACATTTTTATCTTTCCTTTTACATGTATGGACTCAAGTTTAGCCTAAAGCTTAGTAGATGTTTAATTTAGGTAAACTACAGTATCACTGGGAGGCAACAAAGCTCTAATTCTACTGATACTCTTTAGACTTAGGGTGGATTTTTAATATACTAAATGATCTGTGGTGGTATCTAAGTTTGTTTTGGTTCATTTTATAAGACAGAAGTTAAAAATAGATTTTAATTTTCAAAATGCCATCAAATTGAAAGAAAAGTAATGTACAGAATCTTGAAAGGCTTATAGAATCATTCTGTCCTTCAGAAATAACTACTCAACAACCCCCTTAGCTTTAACTATCCCCCACTGTCATGACACTATTAAAAAACGAAAAACTACTTGGCCTCCCAAAGGCTTGGGTTAATAGTCTCTGCTGTGTGGATTTGTAAAGATCAATGAGTCAATCGACAGAAGCCTATGCTTAGCTAGCACGACGTCACCTCCATGACATTCAATTGTATTTTAAAGACAATTATTGCTACTATGATCCTGACCAAAAATTAGTGTTTAACACATTACATATTATATAAAGAGATTTTTTTTCCTGTACTGAGAGGGATCTAAATGTGTGTATTAAATATTTTAAAATATCCGCATAGCTTTAAAGACATCCACCCCACCACTGGAACAAGGGAGGAATCAAGCTTCAATCTGACCAAGTTATGGGAACCCAGTTTGCAGGAAACATAGAGGATGGAGTTCCCCAATGCTTCTGTGCTGGAAATATAATGCTCTGTGCATTATGGGAGGTAGGAGCTCTCTAAGACAGAGCTTCACAGTGGATTGATGTTGCTGAGGAAACGAACTTCTTATAAACATGAGCCTGGGCCCTAGTGTGCCCCTGCACAATCTTTTCCTTTCTCTCCCTGGAAGCTGCCTGCCGTGTTAGAAGGTAGCAAGAAGTTCTCACAGATGCAGCCCCTCTCTCGTGGGCTTCTGAACCTCCATGGCTGTAAAAAGCATATTTCTTTTCCTTCTACAGTATTCAGTATGCAATATCCACTCACAGTGATACAAAAGGATCGAGACGTAGAGGAACGCATCAAGTCATGCCATGGGGATGTTGTGTCTTAGTCATTTTTCTATTACTTTGGACAGACACTATGACCAAGGCAGCTTTTAAGTTGCAGAGGGCAAGTCCATGATCATCATGGTGGGGATTATGGTGGAAAGGCAGGCAGGCAGGCAGAATGCTGGGGTAATAGCTGAAAACCTAAAATCTTATCTTCAAGATGGAGACAGAGAGAAGGGGGAGAGATGGAGACAATGGCACGCTCTCCCACCTCGCCCATCCTCACATGCTCGCCCGCATACACACACACACACACACACACACACACACACACACACACAGACCGAGAGACAGAGAAAGGCTGGGCCTAGCATGGCTGGGCTTTAGAAGCCTTGAGGCCCATCCCAGTGTCACACCTCCTTCACAAGGCCACACTTCTTAACTCTTCCTTAACAGACCAACAGTCGGGAACCAAACACTCAAATATCTCAGCCCAGGAGGGATCAACTTCATCCAAACCACCACAGTCAGGGAGTCTAAACCAGGGTCACTTTGTATCCAATCCAGGATGTGTAGTTTATGGGCACCTGAAGTGTCAACAAGGTGTCTGAAAAAGAGAATGCGTATTTAACTTTAAATAGCCACTGACAGGGCTATTAGTGACCCTGCTGCACAGCCATGGTGGGTCATGTTGAGCTAACTTGCCCTGTTGAGCTGAGAATAGCTTAATGATTTTTTAAAAAAATGTATTTATTATTATATTTAAGTACACTGTAGCTGTCTTCAGACACACAAGAAGAGGGCGTCAGATGGTGTGAGCCACCATGTGGTTGCTGGGATTTGAACTCAGGACCTTTGGAAGAGCAGTCAGTGCTCTTAACCACTGAGACATCTCTCCAGCCTGCTTAATATTTTTAAGGGATATGAATACAACAGCAAAGACAAAAAAAAAAAAATCATAGAAATCACACGTGACTAATCAAGCCACATGATAGGAAGTGTGACAGAAGCTAATTGTGAGGCACACAGCTTTTATTTTACAGATTGCTTTAGCTTAACAGTCACTTTAACATGAAAATCCTGAGAGAAACACAGGTAAATTTATACATTAGATGAAAAAGACTATAAACCAATCACAATGTGTGGATGGCATTTAAATCCCTACTAACTCACACAAACTTAAAAAGAAAAATGGTGCTATAAACAAATTCAATTTTGAATACTAATTAGGTATTTGTTGATAAAGGATGATTTTTTTTTAGCTATGTAAATGATAAGGTGACATTTTTAAAAGCTTCATCATCTCCTTTACATTACACTATATGCCCTGCTCTGAACATCATAATCTAGAGATACATAAATCCCACGGGTTGGACGTGTGACGGAGAGATGAATGGAGCAGAACTCACTGTGTGTTGATCTCTAAGGCAGCTGGCTGATGAGCATGGAGAATTCACCGTATTATTCTGTTTGTTTCTGTGTCCATGAAAAGCATCGGAAAGGAATACACAGGAGGCTTTCTGCTGCCAGCCGTTTTGGAGGATTTACCTGACAGCCCCTGGGAAGGGAGAGTGTGGTTTCCTGCTCAAATGCAAACACCTGGGCTCATCAGCAGCCTACTGAAGGAAAAACCTTTTGGGGCTCAAACCCAGGAATATGCACCTCCAACAAGCTTCCCTGGTGAGCCTTAACATTCACTAAAGTCATGAAAACACTGATTAAAAGTAAACAGTCACTTCTGAATTAATCTGTTTTATAAATTCAGAGGTTTTGAATATTGATTTTCTTCCAGCAAACCTAAATTTCTAGGAGACTTTTCTCACCACAAGAATGATCTTTTAAAAAAAAGATATATTTAGTTATTACTATGCATACACTGTTCTGCCTGCATGTACGCCTGCACACCAGAAGAGTGCACCAGACTTCATAATAGATGGTCATGAACTACCATGTGGTTGCTGGGAATTGAACTCAGGACCTCTGGAAGAACAGCCAGTGCTCTTAACCTCTGAACCATCTCTCCAGCACCACAAGAATGATTTTTAAGTATCCTTGTACAACTTATTTTGTGGGAGAGCATTTATGGAGCACCAACTGTTTGCAATGCACTCCAGGCTATCTATCTTTAGTTGAGTGACATCATATGAAAGAATCAGCCAAGGAAAAGTGAGGCTTAGAAAACTGAGCACTTTGCTGTGTTATGTCCTTTCCTGTGGCTTTATAGCATAGCCTTACTCAGTGCTACAGTGTAGGTGTACTATACTTGGTCCTCCACATTTGCTCCATTGGTGGATTCAACATCTCAGACAGAAGATATTTAGGAAGTAAATACTGAAAGTCCATGAAAGACCCACAAAGTGAGGACTCCCCCATGTTCTGACTCAGGAGAGGCAACACCCCAAACCACTCACAAGAAACGGCCTTGATGCAAACCGCAGGAGGACTTTTTATTCCAGGCGTGCTCTGGGGCCCACAGTCATACACTACGCAGGGGTAGAGGACCGAGGACCCCAAGTAGCTGGGAAAGGGGGGTATTTAAAGGAAAAAACCACAACCCAAGGGGGTAGGGAGGGCGTTATTGGAAAATACCAAGAATACCAGTGAAAAGTCACAAGGGGGTACTAAAAATCACAAGGGGAAATAAAATCCCTGCTTCTCAAGATTGTTCTCAAGATTTTAATCTAACTTTTGTGGTCAGCCAGGTCCTGGAACAGGGTCACTGAACCGGCTTGTGTAACTACCTGTTCTGTGATCAGTCATTCTCAGAACCGGCTGCTTCAGGGACCAACTATTTTTCTTTCTTGGCTCCAACTTGGTCTAGGGGTCCAAACTTAAATTTTCTACCTTACAGTGCGCAGACTCCTTCTTTGGTATTTATTTCCTGAACAATTTGCTGAACAGCTGACCCAGCCTTAGTGCCCTCTGCTACCTGCATGGTGTTCACATGAGCAAGTTATAAGCACTACTTTGTATATAGACTTGAGCAACTATGCATTTGTGTACAGGGAGGTGTCTTAGATATCAATATCCTCAGACGGATCAGAAGAACCCACCCTGCGGCAGAAGGTAAGCTTATTGTTGCAGTTCTGTTAAACACTGATATCAATGATTGCAAATCATTTTCTACAAATAACCCTCTTAACGTTTGTGTTTCCTTTAAATAAGCTAAGGTGTTGGGGGCTGGGGAAATTTGACTCCAAGTGCTTCAGACGCTTCTCTGGTGCTCTGGTGGCTTTTTATCAAGGACAGTCAGTCAGTTGTGCAGCTGGACTGCCCTAATCGCTAGCACGCCATGGAGGTCTTGAGGAAGGTACACAGTCACCACAGCTGATTGCTACAAAAACACCCATCATTTAAAATGCTATTTCAGCCACGGCTTTTTCAAATGCCTTGCACAGCCCCGCCCCCCTTTTAATCTCACAAGTCTTGGTAAACTACAGATGACCCTGCTGACCCTGAACATATTTTTACTCAGGCCAGAGGGAGAGCACATTGCCTGACAGCCCAGCAGAAGGCCAGTGACTGGTACAAACAGACCTTCATGTGCTGTTGGAAGACTTCCTGAAATGATTTTGTCTTTCAAGGAGACAAACAGAAGACTTTTTCTAACAATCTTAAATAACCAGACTGGATGACACATTGTTATTTCCACACTAAGCCTGCCAAGTTAACAAAACAAATTCCTGGGCCTCACTATGGAAAAGTAACTTTTATTTACCAGATATAATTGTCTCTGAGGTTTACTGCCTCTGTCTGCTAACCTAACCTAGTGCTGGAAGCGTCCAGCCTCTGTACAATCTAATCTAGACCTAGAATGTTTGCAGCCTCTGAGACTTACTGATGAATAAACTCACCCTTTCTAGTTCTTTCTGAAAATCTAGTTGGATGGTTCAACTCAGCTGTTCTGGCTCAAACTCCTCTCCAAGCTGACTGATTCAGTCTGCTTTCTCTCTTTGTCTCTCTGTCTCTGTCTCTGTCTTCTCTCTCTCTGCCTCTCCTGAATTGCTCTGCTTGGCCTCATACTAACTTTGGCAATCTGTTCTTATCTTCTGCCTCCTTCTCATTCTCTGGCTTGCTCTGTCTTCACCTGTGTCTAGCTTGTTCTCTCTCTGCAACCTATCTCCCTGTAACTGTCCGGTAAAACTGTCTGTCGTCTCCTCCTCCTCCTCTTCCTCCTTCTCTTCTTCCTTCTCCTCTTCCTCCTCCTCCTCTCTCTGCCCCTGTTCAAGTAGCTTCCCTTTCCTCTCTCTTCTCTTGTGAGTTGGGCATGTCCTTGTTCTGTGAAATCTTTCTCTGATTCGTCACCTTGTCTGCCATTCAATTAGACATCACTTTCAAACATGGCTGCCTCCTTCTACAAACTAACTTGACTTTCATTGTTTGGGCTTAAAGATGTGTGCTAAGGGCATGCCTGTATTCCAGCCAGATGGATTAAAGGTATGTGCTAAGGGCTGAGCCAGACCACAAATAGAAACATGTTTGTTTGTTTTTGTTTTTTCAGTAAATAGCACAATCTTGGGGTTCACAGTGTGATCAAGTGCCCTGCAACATGTATATGCCCACATGTGGCTGGGTTGGACATTATATAGTTATGCTTGATTTCAGAATCTGAATATCACCAACATCATTTTGTAATTGTGTAACTTGAATACATCACTGGATTCACCTGGTTAAGACTGGGTATTAGTCTTGTAGAGGAACCATGTTTGCATCCTAGCACCCACGCAGGGCAGCCCACAATCACCAGTTACTCCAGCTCCAGGGAGATGAGCTGATGGTTCACGCTTTCACTAGTATGAGAACACACACAATTAAAACCAAAACAAACAAACAAAAAAACCCAACAAACTTTAAATCCTTGATGAATGCGGAGGTTATTATTTAGATATTTAATTTAGATTAAATTTATTTAGATTAAATGCTAGTCTTGGCAACTCTCCCCACTGCACCTGCACCTCTATCATCTCCATCTGCATCTCCACCATCTCCATCTGGATCCTCACCGTGGCAGAGACTCCTTTTGTGGGCTTCGAACACTGCTCCCCAGAGGCGAACAGCTAGTTTGGTTTTAGCAAGCTTCCCCTTTCCAAGAACATGTCACACACAAAAGTCCCGACCTATCCTATTACATCCTTTCCCTGTGTTTTCAAGAACTCAGTTTGCACATCCTGGTACGTTTGGAATTTGTTCACTAGTCACTCATTGAAACGCACGGGTAGCAGGGGAGAGTTCTTGTTCTAGCTTCTGTTTACCACGTGTGTTGTGGGTGTACTGGGCATGTCTCACAGTCCTCCTACAATGTAAAACCCAAGCTTGTCAAGTAACAAGACTCAAACAAGTAAGCCCGGGAAGTATATCTGCATTTAAGGTATAAAGGAAGGATTCTAACTCTAGCTATTGCCATGTCATAGTTTCTTTTTAAGGAATCCCAGACAAAAGTGGCTTCCGCACCCCTCTGTTTAAAACTTTGGCTGTGACAGATATACAGTGACCATACTGGATAAAGAACGAAACCACCAGAGCAGCCGGTTGCTCTCAGCAGTCATCAAAGGTCCCGGATGGGGCCCACTGCACGCCAAGGATGGGGTGCTCACAAGTCCTTCCCGGGCCTGAGCCCCACGCTGGTGCCAAGAGGGGACCCGGGGCGAGCGTGGCTCCCCCCGAGCACGGTGAGCCCGACTCACCTGCGTGGCTTCCAGCCGCGCGCGCACCTCCCGCATCAAGAACGGCTCCAGGCCGCGGCCCGCGGTGCAGAAGAACCGGGCGCCGCCAGCGGGGTCAGAACCCGGGTCTGCCTGGGCTACAGCCATGGCGCTCAGGCGCGACCCCGAGACCCGGTCACGTGAGCTCGGGAGCGCGCCTGGGAGCCTTCAGTGGAACGCGCACCGGAGCGTCGCCTTTGCAGGCCCGCCCTCTATGGGGCGTCCCGGAAACTACAGCGAGCCTCCTGCAGCCAGGCATCTCTGATTGTCAAGGGTCCTGGGGATGCTGTCCTTACTGTCTTCATCTAAGACTGGGCCGAACCGGTGAACTCAGGATCAAGAGAAGAAATTCTTGTTCTCCAGCAAAATGTCTTTGTGTTCCCGACACTTGTTACATTTCTTGAATCTGGCCAATCACATAGGTAAATAATGAATGTGCCATCCAGTTTAGTCTAATCGATTTGAGCTAGTGACGGTATTTGAATGGTTTTTTTTTTTTTTAAAGAAAAACCTCTTGAGTTTTAAAATGACAAAATTTGATATAGATAGAATAAAAATCTATCTCTAATTCAACAACATTAAATTAGCTATGTAGTTCTATATTGAATCAGATATTAGAAACTGTTAGAGGAATATTTCTCCAGGTCCAGAAATGAATGCCAGTGGGTAACTGACATTCTCTTGCCCCTTAACCAGTGGTCAGCTCCTGAAGGGTTGGGGCAGTAGAGCCAAGTTCCTTATGGAGTCCCGTCACCTGAGCGTTTCCAAAGGTCAGCTCTAAGTTGTTTCATTTGGTGGCTCACCCTAGACCTGTCCCCAAAAATTAAAAATAAAAGAGGGACAACACCTGAGGAAGGATACCTGAGGTTGTCTTCTGGCCTCTATGTGTACACATGCACATGTACGCCGCACACATATTTTCCTGCATATACATACATGTGCGTGCATACACACATACATACATAGTCTGTACTAAAAAAATAGTCTCAGATGCCTTCAGATGAATTTAACTTACCCAGCTGCAATCTGCCATTTGAATATTACTTATTCAACATCGAGGAAGTTGGAAGTCAACAGAAACAATTTTAGAACGGACAGACTTTAATTCTCTTTCATGTTTGTCAGTTCTGTATATTTCTATAATAAATTTTAGTCATTTTTATCTCACCTCAAGATGCACATTTAAACTGGAGTAGCTGTGAGACATTTGCTTCACAGTTTCTCCCTGTTTTGATGTGATTGTCGATTCCCTTAATTTCAAAGGTGTTTAATGCATGCAATTGACTATCAGAATGCAGATGTTTTAGGCTGCGAAATTCCTGGGGAGATGATAGTTTCATTCATCCGGATACCATAGTCATACACAGGCTTACTCTCGGTAGGTAATAAGTTAGTTTGGTGCTGAATTGGATGCAATTCATTGGCATAAGACTAAAAGAAAGACCAACACAGGAAGTCTCTCTCAGCTAGGAAGATTGCTATAATTGCCTAGGGTGGTTAGGTTTTTTTTTCGACTTGCTTCAACTTAAAATCACTTATAGTCCTCAACCGAGGAATCAACTGGATCAGGTTGGCTTGTGCTGACGTCTCTGGAGGTTTGTCTTGCTAACTGACACAGCCCACTGTGGGTGGCACCATTCCCTAAGCCGGGAAGGAGTTTCTGCTTATAACCAGAAACCAAGCAAGCCAGCCTCCATTTCTCTATCTTCTTGCTGCTCCCGAGTGTCGAGGTGGCACATTAATTCCATAACCTGGAACTGTAAGCCAAACAAACCCTTTCCGCCCCTAAGTTGCTTTCAGTCAGGCTGTTTTATCCTGGCAACAGAAATGATACTAGAACACCATCCTATCCGCAGTGGCTATTGTGAGCAGGCATGGAATAAAGGAAAGGAAGTGTGGGCAACAAAGTAGGAAAGTTGGGGTGCTAAAGGGTAGGAGATCACTGCACCCCTGAACTTCTTTGCAACATACCTTGTTGCTTTCCTTCTTCCTGTCATCTCAGCAACATATTCTGTAGCCAAGGGGAATGAATATCCCTCAGAATGACCAGGATGGTCTTTCAGCAGCATTCTTGCTACTACCCTTTCCTCTATACTGATGCTGTTGAGTGTTGGTACCTGGCCTTGTCCCATTTTCCCCAAGAGATTAAAGAACCATTGATAGAGCCAACTGCGGGAGTTATTTTTCTCCTCGATGCAACAAGATACATGACAGTGGAAACGTCCTTATGGAGGAAAGAATAACTGTGCGCATGATTTCAAGATTGTGGCTCATATCTTGGTTAGTTTTACTGTCAACGGAAGTCATCTGGGAAGAGGGAACCTTGATTGAAGAATTGTCTCAATCAGAGTGGCCCGTAGACATGTCTCTGGGGCATTGTCTTGATTCCTAATTGATAGGCTTTTTCCTCTCTTCCCCCCCAATCCCCCCCCCCCCCGTGACACAGAGAAAGGCCAGATTAGACCAGATAAAAAACAGATAAAGGCAGGCTTATTAGGAGCCAGCTCTCAGGTAGGTTCACCAATCTCACAGGTGGAGGTCAGTGAAGTCACACATCCGGGCTAAAAGCAAGGGGGTTTTATAGAGCTTCAGCGAGGAGTGATATGCTAGTTAGGAGCTGGGATTGTATCCACACATGGTCAAAAACTGAGTTCCTGAGTGGGTTCTCTTGAGTGGGTCGCTGGAAATGGGGAGACAAGGAGTGATGACAGGTTAGCTCAAAGTTTTCTCCAAGCTGATGAGGGAGTTTTCTCTGTGGGGCTAGGGTTTGGAGAAGGAGGGCAGACAGGGTTTCCCAGCATGTGTGGGGGAGAGCAGGGGTTCCAGCCTAACACTGATTGGTTCAGGAGAGCACAGCCCACTGTCTTGGTTCCGTTCCTATACAGGGGGTGGGGTGGGATGGGTCTGTGCTGTAGGAGAAAGCTTGAGCATGAGAGCCAGCAAATAAGCAGCGTCCCTCTGCGGTTTATATTTCAGTTCCTGCTTGAGTTCCTGCCCTGGCTTCTCTCAGTGATGGACTGGTGACCCTGTGACATACACCCTTTCCTCCCCGAAGTCGATTCTGGTCACGGTGTTTATCACAGCAACAGAAAGCAAGCTAGAACAAGCAGGAACAACATGACAGTTTGTTCATGGGAGAGGGAGTAAGTGGTTGGTATGGCTGGGGCTCCTCACCTCTTAATGGACCGGGAGACAACATATGGTTCCTATATGGGACAAGGCATAAAACTCAAGGCCTCTAGTGGATAACCTCCTCTAGGCAGACTCACTCACCTCCCAGAGGTTTCACAACTTTTCAGAAAGTACCACCGGCCTGTGATGGAGCGTTCAGATACTGCACGGGGACATTTCACACGTAAATCACCGATACCATCACTCTTCTATCTATCATATCCCTCAACCTCAAACTTCCAGGATGCGCTACATATGTCCCCTCTCTCTAGAATACTCATTAGTTTTTTCTTTAAGGCTAATCTAGAATTCCACATCAGTGATGCTCGTTCTTGCACCATTGGCTTATATAACATTTTGTTCCTTTATTATTTACTTGTTCATACATATTTATTGAATACATGGCAATATGTCACGTAATATGACAAGATCCCAGTCCTGGGACAACCTTTAATTTAGGGTGTAGGTAATGTGGAAGGGGCTGGAATGCCAAGAGAAGCATATAAAAATTTTTAATGCAATGCCATGTCTGGGGGACTAAGCCAAGCGACTGGGCCTGGCATACTGTAGCTACTTAATAAGAATAAGCGACCTTGAATGAATGACGTAGTTCAGAAGTTCCATGAGCCTTTGTCTCTCCCACCTGGGTGGTTCCCTGCCTTAGGGGAGTTTTGTAGCCGGGTTATCCTGATGGAACAGAGGGTTTACCGGTGAGAATTAGATAAGAAGCTCATGTGACTGACAGCTAACTTGGAAGGAAAGGTTTTCTCCTTGGGACAGCAGTAGCGGTATCTGTTGGAGGCATTCCTGTCCTAGTTATGATGTTGTTGTTTTTGTTTGTTTTGTTTTTTCAGTTTGTTCAGTGATGTGAGTCTTATAAAGTTTTGTTTTGTTTTCTTTAAAAAGAAAAGCTCTCTTTTTTTTTATAATCAGATAAAATGAGCATCTATTTTTCGTAACAAAGAGCCCTGACTGATGGGCGTGGATCTACTCTCCTACTCTTTCTGGGCAGGAGCTGCTAACTTCCCTGTCTTAGTTGCCCCTCCCCTTTCCCCTCTGCTCCCCACCCCTCCCCTGCCTTTTATTCCTCTCTCTTCTTATTCCTCTGTGAGCTCCATGGAGGAATGACAGACATATAGTGAGTGATCTACAAAGAGAATGTAGGTCCATCCTGAAATTTTAGCAGGTAAAGGCATTTGCTATGCCTACATATGCATACAATAGCAACAACGATAATAATATGTTTTAAAATTCAGCTGCACTGTAATGTTTGGTCAGACCTTAGATGAAGGTGACCGAGAGACATATTTTAACTGAGTCAGTCAAAAAACATGAATCAACTTATTTTTGTCTACAACTCTAAGCCACTTGGGGAAAAGCTACCACCAGCCATGATCACATACTGATCATTTAAGCCACTTGTATGTGCATGATAATTGCTTCAGATGAGGCTTCTTTGAATATATGGTTCAAAAAGAGAACATTCAGCAGAAAGTAGTTGCAGAGGATACATAAATACTGTCTGTAGAATGTCGCTTGCTAATTGGTGTTTACAACGACGTACTTCTAATGTAGCACTGAAATTCTAAAGATGCAATCTTTATGATCTTATTCAGAGACCGTTTCTGTTTACACATTGTCTGGCCTTTAGTTACACAGTGCAGGAAACCTTTATATATATATATATATATATATATATATATATATATATATATATATATATATATATATATATATGTACAAACACAGTCGAGTATTTCTCGTACCTTTTTGGAGTAGTGTATCACGTATTTGTTTAGTGCCTGTTTCAAAACACTGAGCTATTTAGTGGGATTTTATTTGTCTAAATGCACTTTGAGCCTATAAAACTGTATATATATTTGATAGACCCCTTGAATGCTCCCGTTAGAAGAGCGTAGGAAAATTGTTTCTTCAATGTATCTGCAGAATGAATGAAGGTGCAATTTTCTTCAATTTACTGGAATGAGCTATATTGCCTAAATAAAATGAAGCCATTTTCTTTTTTTTGCAGTTATGTGTACTTTAATGCAGATTGTTACTTTAATATTCCTTTTTCTGGCTGCACCATGATTGTGGTTGTGTAAATTATTTTCCTTTAGAGTTTAGCTATTATCTCCTCTTTAACCTCCTCCTCCTCTTTTTGTTACAATGTTTGTGTGTGTGTGTGTGTGCGGCCAGAAGAGAATTGTGGATCCCCAGACCTGAATTTTCAGACATTTGAAGGCTACCCAGCTCAGGAATCCAAATTCCAGTTCTCATGAACGTAGAGCAAATTCTTTTAGCCACTGAGCTGTCAGGTCTGTGTGGCTCTGATTGGCTTCAGAATTCTGCACACACACTATTCTCTTGCCTCAGCCTCCTGGGTTGCAAGAATGTAGTAGTGTAAGCATGCGCTATAGGGCCTGGTTCTGTTCCTATTTCATCCTTTAAAGAAAACCACTGAAGTCTAAAAAACCAGCAAAGATGCTGTAGTTTGATATTTCTCCCTTTCACTTAACTCTTTATTTCCTTACGGTAGGTGCTCAATTTAGTTTGCATGGTTTCTTCGTGATGTTTTAAAAACCAAATCACCATAAAGGTCAAAAAGATGATCTACAAATAAACAGAAATAAGTAGGGAGTGAGTTTTATTTTCTTAAAATACTGACAGAGAACCCCGTTTCACACGAGTGGCATTTAGAAGGAACTCTGAGCGTTCTGTTAGGCGGTGGGCTAAATTCCGTCGGCTCTCTTCCACGATTGACACAGTGTAGAATGCAGACTGTAGAGCAAGGGAGTTTACTTGCTGCGTCTCTGCTCGTTTCCTTTCATTTTCCTTGTGTTGAAGTGTGATAATTTCTTGAAGCCCATGGATATCTGTGCAGCTCTGGAAATTAGCCTTTAGCGCATTGAAAAGTTCTGATGTGTGTTCACACACAATCTGCCATATCTTCTACAAGTTTCTTTTTTTAAAGCTTGCTACTTTAATAATTAAATAGATACTATGCATATTTACACATAATGGTATGCATTTAAAGGATGAATGTGAGTTATTTGGCAAAGTAGAAAAATAATTTTGTCCAAAATAAAAGCAGAAGTAGCTTTCTAAAAATTAAATACTTCTGCAGTGGGACATGACAGCTGACATTGTTTGAACCTAGGTAACTACTAGATCAAGGTAATATTAATATCTTTCATTTCTACTTGTAATTAATTTTGATGCTGTTAATCTCCTTTCTCAAAAGCTCCAGAATCTAATGAAGCCAGGCTGAGAAAAATAATCTTTTTTTCTTTTTTTTTTTTTTTTTTTTGAGACAAGGTCTAATTTCTTAGCCTTGGCTACTATGCAACACAGTATGTAGCCTAGGTTAGCCACAACTTGTGGCACTATCCCTTCCTTGACCTCATTAGTACTGAGACGATGGGTGTGTATTGTCACGCCCAGCTGCAGCACCTGATCTGCTCTGACACACATCACTTGTGACGGCTCCATGAGACCCAGCTCTGCCAAGGGAAGCTTTGTCAGCTCTACTGAAAAACAATTTTAATTTTTTTTCTCTTTTCTTTTTTTTCTTTTTTCTTTCTTTCTTTCTTTCTTTCTTTCTTTCTTTCTTTCTTTCTTTCTTTCTTTTTTTTTTCAAGATGGTGTTTCTCTATATAGCCCTGGCCGTCCTGGAACTCACTTTTTAGACCAGGCTGGCTTCAAACTCAGAAATCTGCCTGCCTCTGCCTCCCAAGTGCTGGGATTAAAATCATGTGCCACCATTGCCCGGCTTTTAATTTTCTTTAAAAATACACAGGCACCCATGGTATTGCACCTACTTCTTTTTTTTTTTTTTTTTTTTTTTTATCTTGAATGTACAAATGGTGGGGCTTTTGCTATGACAGTCCATCTTGCAACCATGAACCTCTAAACAAAGCAAAGCAAAACAAATTCTAACGAGTGGAGAAAGTCAGAAACTGGGAAAGAATCTGGACCCTTAATAACATTGCGGGGGTCTCTCCACCCTTTCTTGGTAAGTAAACAGTAAAGGCCGCTGCAGTTTAACCCCCTCTAAGTCAGCAGGTCTCAACAGGGGTCCCCGATCAGATACCCTTCGTGTCAGATATTTATATTACAATTCATAATAGTAGCAAAATTACAGTTATGAAATAGCGATGGAAATAATTTTATAGCTGGGGTTCACCACAACATGAGGAACTGTACTAATTGGTTGCAGCATCAGGGAGGTTTAAAACCACTTAATAAATTTTCTTTATTCTTTGCTTACAGAAACATTCTGAATGTAGGTGAAAACAACTCTGGACAAAACTCATAAACTGGATGCAGATGAAATGTTTTCCAAAATCCTGGTGAAAGCTTTGAAACAATTTGCCTTACCATACATATGTTATTATACAAGTTTTTACATAAAACACTCTGATGCCCATTATATGCAATATGTTTTATATGTAATATGTATCAGTTTTGCATCTATTTCATATTTTTATACATCCAGTGTGATAACATTCCATACATAAGAAATCAGTTGTCCAGTCATTGAACAATTACTTATTAATTATACACTAGAAAATGGTTTCAGGTAAACATATGGAGCATTTCAGTGACCAAAACAAACGTTTTTGTCCTTAAAAATACCAATCCTTCAGTCCCTTCTCCAACTCCTCCACCAGCCAGACCCCCCCCCAACCCCCGAGCCCCGAGGGACTGGAGCATCAACCAAAGAGCTCACACGGAGGAACCCATGGCTCTGGCTGCAAATATGGCAGAGGATAGCCTTGTTGGAGATCAGTGAGAGGAGCCGCCCTTGGGCCTGAGGATGTTTGATGCCCCAGTGGAGGGGAATGCCAGGGTGGGAAGGCAGGAGTGGGTAAGTGGGTGGGGGAGTGCCCTCATAAAGGCAGGGGGAGGAGGGATGGGATAGGGGGTTTCCGGAGGGGAGACTAGAAGGGAGATAACTTTGAAATGCAAATAAAGAAAATATCCAATAAAAGAAAAAAAAAGTGCCCATCCTACCGTCTGAAGTGAGGATGTACGATAGATTATGTACGTAGCACATGAGGAGGTTCAGTTTCCTGGGCAAACATGGGAACACACACACACAGATTGCTGCCTCATACATTTTGTGCTGCTGGAACTTAAGACCACAGATTAGGTCACGTGCGGTATGCGTGTGGGGGTGGGCAGCCGTGGTTCCGAATCCTCTGTTTTCTCACTCTTAGGGTGTCCAGACATTGCTGCAATACCTGGCTGGAAGAACAAAGCAGGGTCTGGAATGGGTGGGGTCTACAGGATCCCGGTTGGTTAGGGAAATGGGGTGGGGAAATGTCTTTTTCAGAGGATCTTAGTGACACAGCTTTTTAAAACGTAGGCCTTCCTGCTAGCCTTTAGTGAAACAGCTTCCTTAGCTGACCTTAGCTTGTGAGCATATCTTTGTTAGCGATGGGCTTGTAGGCATACACTTTATTCATGGAGGAGAAGGGCTGTATACGGACCTTGGAGAGTGGGAAGGAGTTTTCAGGATAAGTGAAAATCATTGGCTAGAGTTCAAAGTACTGTGAACGCTTCATTTGTATGGAGAGGCATTGCAGGTATCCCAGGTACTTGCTGTGTACCTTATAAGGAAAAGTAGAAGTAGAAATTGTAGGTTTGCCAAGGGCTATGTGACCTTCCTCGGGTAGAAGGTGTTGGGGATTGGGCTTCCCAGTTAAGGTCTAAGAAGGAGAGGCCCTGGTGGTCAAGGGTGATATGTTTTATAAACCAACAATTTGACTTTCCAGCCATCAGATAGCTAGATCTCTCCATGCAAACACTAGGGAGTTTGTAAGCTACCCCAATGGTCAGTGTAAATGGCCCTTGATCCCAAGGGAGGGCTGTTGAGCTCTCAGCCACCCTCTGGTGTCTTTGAGGATGGAGTTATCCACACCCTTCACTACTGGCCCTTCTTGCTGATCCACCACCTAAGGACCTCGTCCCTTGGTGAGATTTCTCTCTCTCCTCGAGACAGTTCCCCTCTCACGGCTCAAAAATTCCAGGCCTAGGTGAATCATTCTTCCTTGGGCATTGGCCCTCAGCCCCTAGTTGACCTCATGACAAGCTGCCAATCTAGTCTGGCTGCTTGCTCAGTTATTAAATCTATCCCTGGCACACCGCTAGTGATAGAATAATAACTCCTACCCTCACTCAATGGGTGGGTCTTCAGTGCTAATTCCAGGCTCCCCACTGGGATGCCTCTTGGTCTTAAAGGCTTCCAAATTTACATTAAATTTGGTCCCCAAACCCACTTAATGGCACCAATGATATGTTTATAAAGCATGGTATGGTGTGGGTACCTCAGCAGGTGCATGCTGAGGCATCCAATCCC